>NW_022589707.1:38630380-38817676 GCF_004348235.1 Phoca vitulina | reverse complement strand
TTTCTTTCTTTCTTTCTTTCTTTCTTTCTTTCTTTCTTTCTTTCTTTTCTTTCTTTCTTTCTTTCTTTCCTTCTTCTTTTGCTGTGTAAATGCCTATGAGTGATAGAAGATAAATGTATAAAGATGCTCTCTCAATAAATACAAAATTTTAAAATTCTAAAAAAAAAAAATTCTGCTCGGGTAGCAAACATGCTTAATATGACACTGCACAGGAGGGGCCTCAGAGAGGATCTAGCCCAAGCCCCTCACTTCACAGTTGCCCAAGGGGAAGCTGTCCGGGGTCACCCTGATGGTCAGCAAAGAGAACTAGAAGGAAGTCGCCTGGCCATTGTCGGACTGCTTTCTCCTTTATCCACTCCCAAGCTAACCAAGTAGCGCTATGATGTTGGTGCTTTGCAAACTGTGATAAAGAAGCAATTTTTTTTTAAAAAGTACAGTCAAATATGAGTACACAATTCAGGCCACTTGTGACTCACTGTGCAAGTTCTTATCCAAACGGCCTCACCCTGCTCAGGGAAAGAAGCCTGCTCGGTGAGGCACATGATGATCCCGTGCGCTAGCAGCCACGTCAAGTGGCCACGGAGGTTTCAATGTTTACTCTCAATTCTGCTCTTGTCTATCATAGCTGGTCCCGCTTTTCAGACCAGCTTTGAGGAGCTCTGTACCACCATCTTGCAGAGTCTGTAACAAAGGCTGATGATGGAGAACATCCCTGGATATTTCTGTAAGCAAATGCTTAGTCTTTGGGTTGCTTTGTTTTCATTACATTCCTGAACATATTCTGTGGGGGTTGGGAGCACATCATCGGATGAGAGTTACTACTAGCTGTGTGGCCTTGGGCTGGTGTCTCAACCTCTCTGAGCATGAGTTTTCTCACCCATAGAATGAGGGTACATTAGTACCCAGCTCAAGGTATGTGTGTGCAAATGCCAGGGGGCCTGCTGCACTGTGGGGCTCTCATAAGCATTAGCTATTATTAGTGTTATTCATCCCTCCCCCACTGATGGGGAATGTCATCAAAAAGACCTGATTGCCAGTCGACCCATGAGCTGGACCTGGGCAATTAGAGGCTCATCCCCTGTCCTGGGAACACAAGTTCTGCTTGCCTTTCCCGCTCCCAGAGGCTGCTCCAAGAACACAGAGTTGAGATCATGATGTGGTGTTGAGAACACCTGCCCCGTCCACGTGATTGCACCTAATTAAAGCCTCTATATAAACATCTAAGATCGGGCGAGGGCAGGTGTGGGGGGCTATTCGCCTTACTGCCGCCCAGGACAAGCCTTCCATGTAAGTTCCTTTGCTTATTAAAAGTGCCACCTACAACCTAGAGTGGCCCGCCTCTTTCTTTGGTCCCTCCCTGCCCTCCATGTGTGGGGGCTGATTTTAGATTACACCAGGGAGGCTCCTGAGAGAGTTGTGCATCAACACCTACCGTCTGGGCTGGGGAGGAGACCCAGGTTATATGTCACCATGTAGCTACCATTGAGAAAGCATAGCGCAAAAAGGGAACCAGGCCAGGAGTCCGAGGTGTGGCTTCTGGCCCCGTTCTCCGGTGGCCTGGGATGGGTCACCATGGTTATGTGCATTCAATAAGCATTAATGGGGCCTTGTGTGGTGCCAGGCCTTGCCCTGGGTGCTGGCTGAGAAACGGTCTCCGACCTGGAACCTCTCACGTTACGGAGGAGACAGACACATTGATAGCACAGAGTAGGTGTCGTCCTAGAGGTGGCAATCCCACACAAAGGAACGGGCTCTGGTGCGAGAGCAGGAGCCTCTCCATCCGCTGGTTCTGGGTTCAAGCCCACAGAGTGAGCAGGAGTTAGAGTCGAGCTAGAAGGGGACAACTTCCCCTTCTCTGCCTCCCTTGAGGAGAGATTTTGCCTTAAGTTATGCTCTTTAAGCCCCTTCCCAATCTGATCTGGAGTGGGAAATCTGGGAGAACAACTGGGTGCTGGATACTCTGCTTAGTTCCTGTTGCCCCTTGGGAGCCTCCTCTTGCAAGAAGTCAAGCTTCAGGGGCGGGCTCCTGCCCATCCTCAGGCTCTCAGGAGAGACCCTCCCGGGCCAGCTCTGCCTGCGAATGGGCGGAAGGTCAGCCAATTTGGGGTTTCAGTTCACGGACCGCCCCCTGAGCCCTCCCACGGAGTCACATCCTCCTACTTCACTTTTGTCAGTAAGAAAAGATGATACATGTTGGGCATCATCTGCCATTACTCTTTGATTTATTTCTCAGTAAGTGTGGAATTTGGTCAAGACAGAGGGATGTTATTCCTCGCACCCCTCAGGGACCCCAGGAGTGAGGCATTACATATCACTAGGAGGACCGCAAGCTCCTTGCCACAGGACCCACGGGTGGGTTGACAGAGCTGCGTCTCTGCCTGGGACACGCATGATGGTTGCTCACTGATACTGGTTACATCAATTCACAGTTTGGGGGGGCAGGCAGAAGGGAACAGGAAAAGCTGCAGAGAAGGGGAGATGTTTTATTCAGGCTTCAAGGGATAAGAAGAAATCTGCCAGCAAGGCAAGGTAGAAAGAGGCGCTGGGCGGGGAGTACCGGGGAGGGGGGGAAGGGGGGGGGGGGGGGGGGGGGGGCTTGTTCTGTGACCATCTGTGAGTTTCCTTCGTTAGGACACCCAGGTTCATCTGTAGAATGAGGATAAGACGACTGCCCTCACCTCCCTCACAGGGTCCGTGGGAGTGTCCTGCGATATACGGGGGGCAGAAATGTTTGAAAACTATGAAGTGCTGCACAGATCATTGTATATAATACTCAGCCCCCAGCACAAGCATCAGCTGTCCGCAGAGAGGGTTAGAGCAAAATTTTTTTCAAGTTCATGAATTCTTTTACTCTTTTATAAACTGAACCCTCCTAGAAGCAGTTTCCGTTAATGGCCAATGCCCACCACTGAACCACCAAGCCTCCCGTCTTTTTACTGAGACATGGGTCCCACACAATCTGGCTTGCCTTTATGGATGTGTTCAAAATGATATTTTCAGGGAGAAAAACAGACAGCGTTGTCAGTTTGACATTCCTGGCTGGGATCTTTCCAGGCTGCTGATGTCTATATGCAAACAATACATGTAGAAACCAAATGGGCGCCTTACGAGTTTCTTTCTCCCCCCCGCCCCCAGCTAGCTTGGAGTAGAAAATGTAATGGCAATCAAATTTCTATGGTAATGAAACAAAGAGACGTCTTTGACTGCGGATAGGTATTTAAATGATCATGAGAGTAGCAACTGGCTCCTTTCTTGCTTCTGTCCAATGAGGAGGTGCTTTCTCTGTGAGGAATACTCCGTGGCAATCATACCTGATCCTCCATGTGTCCAGAGTCTGTCTGAAAGACTGACTTCTCCTCAGACAAAGCCATTTAGAAAAGAAACAGCGCATTTGTTTTTCTGTCTCGGTAGGATGCCACCTCAGAGGGAGGTTGCTAGCTCTGAGCAGAAATCTTTCATCCCTGGTGTGTCGGTGAGGGCTGTTTCTTCTAGGGCTTGGAGAGGATTGTGCCAGGCGAGGTAAGAACCCAGTAGAGCCAGCTGCTGTCAGCAAACAAAGGGTCTCGGTGGGACAGATGAGACAAAGTGTGCATTAGGGCGAAGAGGTTTGGAGTTGCCACATATCAGCAGCTCTGGGGAGAGAGAAGCTCTGTAAATAACCTGCTTGCAGACAGTTTAATGCTTTGAGAATAGTAACAGCCCATGGGCAGAAACCACCCGATAGGGCAGACTGCAAATTTCACTTCTAGCAATCCGGATGTGCTTTCGCTGCAAGCAGAAGTTCTGGCGGCCTGGGGAGGAGGAGGGATGAGAAGGAGGAGGGCTTTGAAATACAGCCCTGGTGGTCCTCTGCTCTGTGATGCCGCAAGGAAGGGGCTCTGCCACGGAAAGGATCCCAGCTACTGATGAGAGCCAGGGTAATTTTTTTTCTAGACCGTTCTCCAGTTGCTGACAAACTTCAGAGAGTTGGTGGTGTTCACTGGCCACTGCTTGCCTGTCCAGCTAGGTGCTAGTTCTTCTGGGGGATTCAGAAGCCATCATCATAATCCCTATCTTCTGCAGAACGGTGTGTGGCTTACACAAAGTGTTTTTCACTTGAGGAGTTGTATGTTTTTGCTTCCCAGTAATCATACGGGGTAAAAGAAGGGATTTGGAAGTTATGTCCCGGGGAAGAGGAATAAAAGAATCAGACTTCATAATACTACTAACTCAGGTGTATTAAGCACTGCGGGAGTTATCTTCTGAATTTTCACATTTAATTTCCACAAGCACCTCATCAGGGAAGGACTATTATCATCTCTAACTTGCAGATGAGAAGTGAATATACAGCTCCTACCACTAGGAAGTGGCAGAATGAGGCTTCCAGCCAGGCCAGCTGCGGGAGTCCCTGTGCGAGGCTGCCTGGGTCCCCTCCTCCCCATTTTGACACTCAGTCCTGTTCCTCTCCCAGGGAGCAAGCTTCCACAAGCATTAAGGGCCTACTGTGTGTCAAAAATAGCTCTAGACACTATTCAACAGAGATTTCCTGAGTTCCCACTGTGTGCCAGGCAACTTTTTTGTGCTTGGGGCACATCACTGAACAGAGTTCTCTGCCTTCCTGGAGCTTATATCCTGGTGGGGCAGGCAGACACTAAACAAGATATGTTCGAGGAGATAATGTGATATATTAAAAGTGATAAGCTCTATGGAAAAAAAAAGAAACTTCAGGGCACAGGAACGGGGACCAGGAATGCTGGAGTGGGGGTAAAGAGACAGGATATACTTGTAAATAAGGTGGTGGGGGAGGTGTCCTTGAGAAGGTGACATTCAAGTATAAACACTGACGAAAGTGAGGGAAGTAATCGTGCCCTCACATAAGGAAGAGCAATTCAGGCGGAGGGAACAGGAAACGTGTGGTGTGTTCAACGAACAGCAAGAAGGCAGTGTGGCCACAACACTGAGCACAGTGGAAAGCAAAAGGAGCTGTGTCCCAGTGTAATGAGGAACCAGGTCATGGCGGGCCTCCCAAGCTATCGTACAGACTGACTTTCGCTCTGAGTGAAATGGAAAGCTCTGCTAAGCTCTGAGCAGAAGAACAGCCTGTTCTGACTTCTGGACCACCCTGGTTGCTGTTTGAGAATGGACTCTACGGGGGCAAGGGTAGAGGCAGGGAGGCCAGCCAGGAGGCTACTGCAGTGATCCAGATAAGAGGGAATGCTGATTCGGCCCGCGATGGTGAGGTCTGATTCCGCATGTGGTTTGAACAGGGAGCCCCACTGCAGGGCTACCAAGTTGTTAGACCAGCTGGAACCTGGTGAAAAGAGAGTTGTTTTCATAAAAGAGGAATAGAACATAGGGATCCTGAGTGGTAACTTAAAAACAATGAGCAACTTGGGGTGCCTGGGTGGCTCAGTCGTTAAGCATCTGCCTTCAGCTCAGTTCATGATCCCAGGGTCCTGGGATCGAGCCCCACATCACCTGCTGCTCCCCCTCCTTGTGTGCTCGCTCTCGCTCTCTATCTCTGACAAATAAATAAATAAAATCTTTGAAAAAAACAAAAAACACTGAGCGACAGAGCCAGCTAGGAATGAACTATACTCATAATGACCCAACAGAAAGTGCCAAATGGTAAAACTAGAGAACATAATAAAGTCTTTGTTTTTATTCTTTATATCATTAAAGTCAATGTGTTCATGCAAATTAGCAAGCCTGGCTAGCAAAACCACGTCATTTATGACTTTCTCCTCGTGATGGTGCCATGAGTGCAGTCATAGAAAGAGTGACGGTATTTTAGGAACCATCACTCCTTTGTTTCCCAAACTGAACTCTTAACTATTTTAATCCACTGGGAAATGCAAATAAAAGGAGAATAGGAAGCTAAAGAATGCATGTATTATTGAACTGCTCCTGATCCCTAGGACTAGAACATCTTGTGATTTTGAGAATTCAAAGGAGATTGGGTTTCTTTTCTTACAGGTTTCATCGCTAAGATTCTAATTTGGAAAACAAAAGTGGCCAGATGGACCGAACATCCCTATCTCATGAGAGGAAGGTGAGTTGTACATAGTGAGGAAGGCAGTCATCCACAGCTTGGTGTTTTTATCCCCTGTGAATGTGGCAGAGGAAGTGTTTTGCTGTTAACACAGATTGGATCATCACTTGATCTCTGTGTCACGAGTGAGTGGGGGTGGGGGATGGGCACCAGCAATATTTTCTGGTTGACTCCTCTGTGTCAGCACGTTGCTGTCTCATTCACCTTTGTGTACCCAGCAATCGGTCTTTTAATTCAGCCTGATGTTGTTCTTTTTTGAGGTGCACACCATCTTTAATAGTCACAGCTGAACGAAGATCTTGCTTTCTGCTCAACTATATGCTTTAATGGTCTCCTATTAAGGGAATATTACTCTTAGTGGAGCTCACTCCAGAAAGTGGGCTCTGATGCTGGATTCAATTCTGAGCATCAGGAACTAGACTGGAAGATCCATATGTTCCTGCTTTGCCAGGGGGCGAACTGTACAACCAATATCAGACTGTGGGTTAAGAAAGCATGATTCAGGTTTCCCATCAGGAAACTACTATGGATAAATGTCTAAACATATTCTCTTCCAGATATGTTTAAGTATTCAGAGCATTCTTATTAATCAGGATCACTATTTTTGGAAGTTCTAGCCACCAACAGACAAGAAAATGAAATAAGTAAACAACATGATTATTCTTTGTGAGGATTAATCAGAAAAAAAAAAAAAGTTCAGTAAGGAGCCATTGCTAGAAATCCTCTGTGAGGGAAAGCTAAGAGCTCACCCCTGGCTGGGCAGAGCCTCAGACATCAGCTTGCTCACTTAAGGCAAATGGACATTTTTTCTTATATTGAACTTTGTCTGCACTCAAAGTTGAGATCAGAAGAAAAAGAAAATGTGCGAACCCTATGTCCAAGAATAAAAATGGAGGGCTAAAAACTAAGGTTCCCTTACTTTTTAATCATCTCGAAAGGAAGTCAGACATTCCAGACCAAGGACTATGGCTATAAGAACTTTGGATATACAGCCAAATTTCTCACATTTTTAAAAACTCCATGACCAGGGCACCTGGGTGGCTCAGTTGGTTGAGCATCTGCCTTTGGCTCAGGTCATGATCCCAGAGTCCCAGGATAGAGCCTCATGTAGGGCTCCCTGCTTGTCAGGAAGCCTGCTTCTCCCTCTGCCCCTCACCCCACTCATGCTCTCTCTCTCTCAAATAAATAAATAAAATCTTAAAAAACAAAAGAGATTTAAAAAAAACCCACAAAACCTCCATAATGATTCTTTGTATCCCTCTCCCTATTACTATACACAACACACACACACACACACACACACACACAGAGGAATTAGTGATAAACCTTTAATAAGAGAGGAACCTGTGAGTTTGTTCTCAGCAACAATGACTATAAGATCTTCGTCCTATCCCACAGCCAGGTTTAAGAAACTCAAAAGGGATACAGTAGATGGTGGCAATGATTGACGTTGTAGCTAAGCTGGATTTGGGGAAACGGAGAGCCATGTGTTTAAAAATGTATCCCAAATTCTGCTGGAGGTGGCAGACAGGTCCAGCACACGACAATGGCTGGGGAGGCAGGGATGCTAGCCTGACCTCCTGGGGGTTATCTCAAAGAATATTAGCATAATGTTTCTTTTGGTTTCAAAATATCTCCTTCACAGCTTTCAGTACATGGATCTTTCTAAGTGTGTCTGAATCTAAGAAGATTGCTTCCTGGCAAGGCATACTTTTCCCCCCGTTGCCATGGAAACGGCACTGCGCTCGTGTATTGGCAGCATGCGTGCACGCACACACACAAACACACACACACACACAGTATATTCATATATTCTCAGGGAAATGCTTTTTATGCCTTCTCCTTCTGGTGTTCTTTATAATTCGAAAAGATACATTCAGAGCCAAAAATTTTAATTTTACTAATTCTTGCCATCCTGTTGTTATTGATCATCTCCTTTGTTTTGACATTAAAAATTCTTTTTTAAAAAGATTTATTTATTTATTTATTCTGGGGGGAGGGGCAGAGGGAGAGGGAGAGAGAGAATCTCCAGCAGACCCTGGAGCTGGACGCGGGGCTCAATCCCATGACTCTGGGATCACGACCTGAGCCAAAACCAAGAGTTGGACGTTCAACTGATTGAGCCACCCAGGCATCCCTGACATTAAAATTTCTTTTTTTTTTTTTAAGATTTTATTTATTTATTTGACACAGAGAGAGAGAGAACACAAGCAGGGAGAGCGGCAGGCAGAGGGAGAGGGAGAAGCAGGCTCTCTGCTGAGCAAGGAGCCCGATGCGGCACTCGATCCCAGGACCCCAGGACACTTAACCGACGGAGCCACCCAGGCATCCCAACGTTAAAAATTCTAACGTTAGGTTTTTCTTCAACATAATCTCTCCTGGGTGTGGAATAATCTCTTATTTGCCCCTTCATCTACCTCCAACTATTCTACTTAAACGAACATGCTGTCGATCTCAATACATTTAGTTTATCAGTTCAAAAAGAAACCTATTTTAGATCTTACTCAACTTCTCTGATGGGCAAATGATGCATTTTGTGTACTTCATTGCCATAAGTATTCTCTACCCAAAATATTGTTTTTAACTGGCAAACCAGCAATTCTTCGGAAGACTGTTGATGAATCACCAGTTCATATGAGTGCGGGGCTGAGGTTGTCTGCTTTAGTTTTCAATCTGTGTCAACTAGAAAAGAAACTACAGGAAGCTCTGATGCAGAGAAGTAATTTATTCCAGCAAGTATGTCTTGGGCCCCTACCCTCTGACTGTATATGACCCAGTTCCACCGAGAGCTGATCCCGACGGCATGGAGAAGCTCAGGAACAACATGAAGGCTGGTGGGGCGGCACAGGGTGTGAGAGCCAGGAAGCTGCCCTCGGATTTCACCACCTGCTCTGGGCTTTCACTTTGACTGAATTGGGCTGTAGAATTGTAACCGTAAAATGAACAACCTGAATTACACCATCACCCTTGTCCTTTTAGCTCCAAGACGCCGTGGCTATCATTCAGCTTCAGAGCCAGGTCTGATGGAGGTGCGTGGTTGATTAGGCAGCCTTAGCAAGGCCCACGGGCCAGGGAGTGACTCAGCTGTGCCGTTGGGTGAGGTCTGACACCCCATCAGTCTTCCTGCCCCCTGTTGTACCCATCTCTACCCAATGCCTTGGCCTACATGGTGGGATGGAGCTCCTTCCGGAGGGTCCCTCCCAGAGCAGACCTTCTCTGGCTTTCATCAGATCCGACTGTCCTTTGTCACTCCCCCACTGAGCTAGTCAACCTGATACATTCATTCACCCCAACTTATCCAGTGGCTTCATTTGTGACCTGCAAGGCAACAGTCTTTAATTATGAAGATCCCAGACCCTGCTAGTTTCCAGTTCAGTTCCTACAACTTGGTCTCTCACATGCTTTGCTTTAGCCTCAAGGACAATTCCTGGAACTCACCAAGCTCTCAACTGCCCCGGGCCTTGGCCTATGGCCAGTGCTGCTGCCATGGCCCAGAAGAGCTCCTCCTGCACTCAGCCCTCAGTTAACTCCTTCCCACCCTTCGGGCTCACTTCAGAGTCCCTCTTCCCCAACTGAGCTTTTGCTCTCCTCTTTTCCTTCTTAGATCATTCCCACCGAGGACAACCAGTTTGTAAGCCTTTCCTGTCCATCTCCCCCAGTCGATGATAAACTCCATGAGGGGCACTGCACCACCAAAGACCCAGTGCCCGGCCCACACGGGGCTTCAGTGCAGGGACGAGCAAATGAATGAAAGCTCTGTCTTAACCCAAAGATGAGACAAAGGGTGGAAATTTCTGGGCCCTGGCACATGCTGATGGGGGAGAGACATTTTTGAACAGGTAAGACTTGCCTCTCACGTCTATCTGCGGCACTCGCCTGGCCCTTGCTGAACAGATACCAGCAGAGCAAATATCATCACTCTCAAATGTACCAGCTTAGCCTGCAACTATTTGTCAACAGAAAGGCTTTGACTCACTGTGAAACCTTTCTTTACATAAATCCAAAGCATTTTACTTTTCGTTTGGTCAAACAGATTGGTGACTCTAGCCCTTAGAATATGAAGCACAATGGTAGGAACATCAGATCGAGACTTTCTCCCATCTTATGGCAAACTATTAGCAGAATGAGGACCAGAAGTTTTGCTCCCGACCCCGCAAGTCACTGTGCCTCTCTGGGCCTTGGTTTTCTTCCTCTATAGACAAATTTCCTCCCTTCCCCCATGTCACTCCTCAATGGACACAGGAACACCTTGATTTAAATGCAACTCTTCTGAAAGCAGTAATGCCCAAACCCCTCCCTTGTAAAAAAAAAAAAAAAAAAAAAGGAGTATAGAAGTATGTCAAGTATTAAATAATACACATAGAATATTTTTTTAAATTTTGTGATGTTTGTGATTTTGTCAGCTCTTAAAAATTTGTTATATTCTCTAAATAAATATTCATGCTTATAACTAAAAAAATCACTCACATGTGAACTTTTCTTTCAACAATTGGCTTATAGAGTACACATATTTTTGGGGATACAAAAAGGCATTAGTGCCATTTTTGCTGCCCAGATTGATGCTAGCAGATTTACAACTGCCCCACTTGTTCAATTTGTCCTGCCTGCGGAATGGATAGGACTGAGGGATTGCCCTCAGATCTTTGGACATTTGTTCCAGCTTTAAAATATGGTTTTGCATCCTGTTTTCACCACCAAATCAATGTGAATTCGAAAAATCATGGAACCCCTTTATGTCTTAGCTTTTTCACATGTGAAATGGAAAGAGTGCCTGTCTCTACTTATGTCCCAAGAAATCTGGCAAAGGCTGTTGGAATTCATGGCTGTGGTCATGCCGATTCCGTGGAGAGGTCTGACCTCAGGGCAGCACAATGACACGGGCTTGCCAGGGATTTGTGGCACTTCTGTTACTGGGTGCCACAGAGGATTTCTAGAGTGAGGTGCTAACTCACAGAGTGCTGTGTCATGAGAAGACAGATTTGGTGTTACTTCTGGAATGGTGGCTCCCCAAAGAACCAAGTCCCATTGGGTCTGACCTACAGCCAATGAGAACAATACGGATGAGCCTATTGTATGCGTCTGTGTGCGAGGGTGAGTGCGTATATTATTGCCAGCTGTTCTTTCTTCGGAGGTAATTTCCTTCTTATTTTTTGCATTAAATTGGTGTTTTTAACATCCATAAAATGTACTCACCCATAGATTCCAAAGTCTGCTTAGAAAAACTGAGCTGAAGGACAACCCTGTTACTGTTTCTTGGATCTTCTGTGACCTGGTTTTGTCCATCAATGATTAACTTACTTTGGCTAGCAGAGATAATGCTAAGCTTTGGAAATTTACCTAGCTTCTTCAGTGGAAG
This sequence comes from Phoca vitulina, assembly GCF_004348235.1. Lineage (NCBI taxonomy): Eukaryota > Metazoa > Chordata > Mammalia > Carnivora > Phocidae > Phoca > Phoca vitulina. The sequence goes on along the minus strand of NW_022589707.1, from coordinate 38,806,289 downwards.
GACAGTAGCATTTACTGAACGTAAACTGTGTGTCAGGAACTGCGTTTGGTGCTTCCATTTCCATTATTGCATTAAATCTTCTTAGTAACTCTATGAGGAAGTATTGTGCCCATTTAAAATAGGTGACATCTGAAGCTCAGAGAAGGCAAGTCCCTTGATCAGGGCCCCAAGTTGTTAACCAGCAAAATCTGAATTTGAACTTAGTTCGTCTGAGCCCAAAGTCCATTGTCTTTTCACCTCACTAGCTTAATTCCCAAAATAAAACCACAAGATACATATTTTAATCTAGAATATGCTTGTTCTTAATTGCAGTATAGTTAATGTGCAATGTTATATTAGTTTCAGGTGTACAATATAGTGATCCAACAATTCTGTACTCATCAGAGTATAGTGCTCATCAAGATAAGTGTACTCTTGGAGTGCCTGGGTGGCTCATCCATTAAGTGTCTGCCTTTGGCTCAGGTCATGATCCCAGGGTCCTGGGATGGAGCCAAGTCCAGCTCCTTGCTCAGCGGGGAGTATGCTTCTCCCTCTCCCTCTGCCCTTCTCCCCCGCCCCCACTTGTGCTCGCTCTTTCTCAAATAAATAAAATCTTAAAAAAAAAAAAAAAGATAAGTGTACCCTTAATCCCCTTCACCTATTTCACTTACCCCCTCACTCACCTCCCCTCTGCTGTTAGTTTGTTCTCTGTAGTTAGGAGTCTGTTTTGGGTGGATATACTTTGGATGTCAATTGAAGGCTATTTCCTGTCTGTGGAGTGTGTGACAGAATCTAAAGGGGTCCCAAGGCCAGGCACCGGGTAAGACCAAGTGCCCAAGTCACAGTGTGCTCTTGAGTGTACTCCAGCACTAGGTGCATTCTGGACTATCTTTTCTTCGGTACCATCTATCCTTGATTCTCCCTCTATCCGTAAGAATTACCAATGTAGGCTGGATTTCATGACATTAAAGACAGATGATTCATTTGCCCTCCAGGGTCATAACCAGCAATTGGCCTTATATTCAGTGATACATGGGCCAGTGTTGATCTCGATATCTGATACCTTATTTTATCCATGGTTAAATTCTACTATGAAGATGACAAAGCCAAATGTTCTGAATTTTAAAGACTTCATTGTGAAGAAATCAGTTCAAGAAAAGGCCAAGTCTTTGGGCCGAATGACCAAAAATCTCTAAGCCTCAGGTCTGCAAACCTTAGTTAAAAATGTAGAGTCCTGGCTCTCCTGCCTGAAGGTTCTCATTCAGTAGATCTGAAGTGGGGTCCTGGAACCAACATTTTAACGAACAAACCAGGGGACTGAGTACAGGCAAAAGATTCAAGGAACACACATTGAGAAACAGTTCTAAGGTACATCTCATCCAAGGGGGTTATAATTATTCACTTACTAGATGGAGGTTTCTTCTTTATTATTTTTCTTCTCAACTGACAGAGATGAAGGACAGCACCTCTTTTCCCTAAATGCTGAGAGGGGACTACACGAACCTCCACAAAACACCTCATTTTCTGGGCATGTTTTAACATAAAAAATGGGCCAAAGAGAAGAATCCTTGGCTGTGGGGAGAATTATGGAGGGCTGAGGTGGGGGAGGGGTGGTAACCAAGGAATGCTAAAGATCCAAGAAGAGGACGCCCTCACGCATACCCTTCATAAGGACAAGGAATGTGCTGGGACCAATCAGCATGAAGGCCATAAATCTGGACTAAGCAGTCACACCAATTCAAAAGTCCTTTGGAATTTCCAGACAGTTCTGTTTTTACCGAGTATACAAGTCAGCATATCTTTCAAAAGCTGCCTGAAAATGCCAACACTCTGGCTGCCTGCCATGCTTCTCCAAGGTGATGCGTACCACGTGTAGGGCTATCCTCATGGTTGTTTATGGGCAGGGAGCCCTTTTGGTTGACCAGCACCTGAGCCAAACCAGTTGTTAAATATACTAAATGTCTCCACAACTGTGCTAATGCCTCTTGGGAAAGTTGTGACCATGGAGGGTCACCAAGAGTGAGGGGCATAAAGGGTGCCTTGAGAAAGGAGAGCTAGAACCTGAGGCAAGGTGGTGGGAGGAGGAGGAGGAGCAGGGAATGCAGTTAAAAATACTTAGCTCGCTGTCCCCTGCTAACCGGGCTGTCAATCTCTTTAGGAGAGTCATGGCTGAAGCAGAGGAGTGGCTCCTGGAGATCATGGTCTCAGCAGTGATCATCTCCAGTGACTGATTACCGATGTCTGCCAAGGGCTCAAGAAGGGCGGTGTGCATGTGGCATGCTCGTTAGCCGGGCTCTCGTTAACGTGGAGCTACGTTTTGAACTCCCTGGTTTTTTGCTGATGTCTCCCTTCAGAAACACATACGAGATTTTTCCTTGTCCTCATGAATATACATAGCCATCAGCATGCTGCTCGAATATGAGATTTATAGTAGCTTAGGCAGACTCTCTCAGAGGTATCCGGGCTAATGAGCAGTAAATGCCACTCAGCATATGTCTCTAAAAACTATGAACAAGGAAATCCCTATAAGATGGCTTTCCCTGTGTAGTCACTTACTCTCCTTGCAACAGATGTCCAACGCATCAGGTTCTCTCATGCCCTGGAACCAACTGTCACCCTCAGATCCCCTGGAGTGGATCATGACTGTGGTAGGATTTATGACATCTGTCACTGGGCTTCACACAGAAGACATGGTAGATTATGAATTATGAATGAATTATGACTGTGAGTCCAGCAGCGCTTTCCGCCACAACTGAGCTCTCTGGAAACATCTGCACCACTTGATGGTGTTGATGTTCCCAGTTGTGTCCTGCTGAATGGATAGGAAATGGTACTGATAAAGTATTCATCTCACTTCCTTATCATACTCCACAGCCTCGCTTTTAGCCATTTTTTTTTAATTAAAAATAAAATACCCTTAAATATTAAATAATCTTGTTACAAGATTTCTAGAAGGTGTGTTTTCATTGGAAAACACCAGTCTTTGATAATGTAACCAAAGTTTCTAACACCAATGAGTTTGCTTTACAGTTTGATCTCAGAGTTTTGTGCTTTGGGCTTTTTTGAGATTTTTTGGTGTGCTTGTGGTACTGGGCTGGTTGAGTCAGGATTCTCCAGAGAAACAGAATCAATAGGATATATATGAGGGAACCTATTCTAAGAATTAGTGAATATGAAGGCTGAGAAGTCCCACAATCTACGTCTGCAAGCTGGAGAACCAGGAAAGATAGTGGTATAACTCAGTCCAGGTCTGAAAGCTCGAGAACCAGGAGCACTGATATGCCAGGGCAGGGGAAGATGGATGTCCCAGCTCGAGCAAAGACAGCAAATCCTCCCTTCCTTGACTTTTCTGTCCAATTCGGTTCCTCAGTGGGTTGGAGAACGCCCACCGGCATGGTGATGGCAATCTTCTTTACTCAGTCTACTGATTCAAATACTAATCTCTTCCAGAAACACCCTCATAGACACATGGGGAAATCATGTTTTACCAGCTATCTGGGCATCCCTTAGCTCAGTCAAGTTGACACATAAAATTAACCATCATATGGGTTGAGAGCAAAGATCTTAAAAATCATTATGAGAACTAATGGTATTTTTCCAGTTTGAAAAAAAGCAGTGAGTTGTTTGATTGCTAATGCTAATTATAGAAAAATGCCATTGAGAAACTCTGTGGGGAAATACAGAGAGGAAACAGCAGTAGGATGGGGGAAGATAGTTTGGGTCATTTAACCTGTGTCCTGTTAAGTGATGTTAAGAGACAGTTCTGCTTGTCGAGTTATCAATGTAATGTAGACCTCAAATCCTAACCCACCACTTATTAGCAGTGTGATCTTGGCCTAGTTTTGTAATCTCTCTAAGCCTCAGTTTTGCCAGCTGTGAAATGGGGGTAATAATTCCTACCTAGCACGGTGTCTGGAACATGGTAAGTGTTCATTAAGTGCTAGCCATTATTAATGTCATTTATTATCAGCACTAGGAAGCAGGAGTCCTTTCCTCAATTACTTACTTAAATGAATAATTATGGCAACAACAGTAGTAGCAAACACATATCCCAGGTCCCTAACAGGCATTCAACTACAACAACCACCCTATGAGGAAGGTACTAGTGCTATTATCATCCCTAACTTATCATTGAAGAAACTGGGTCACAGAGAGATTAAGTATTTACCCTTTTGTGTCTGGCTTACTTCGCTTAGCATATTTCTAATGTTCATCTGTGGCGTAGCATGTATCAGAATTTCATTCCTTTTTAGGACTTTTAAAAAATTCATCCATCTGTTGGGGCCCCTGGCTGGTTCGGTCAGTAGAGCATACAACTCTTTATCTCCAGGTGGTGAGTTCGAGCCCCCCGTTGGGTGTAGAGATTTCATAAAATATTAAAATAAAATAAACTTAATTCATCTGTTGATGGACACTTGGCTTGTTTTCACTTTCTAGCTATTGAGAATAGTGCTGCTATGAATATGGGTATACAAGTATCCGTTTGAGTCCCTGCGTTCAATTCTTTTGGGTATACACCCACAAGTGGGATTGCTGGATCCTATGGTCATTCTGTGTTTAACTTTTTGAGGAACCACAATATTATTGAGCCCACAGCTGCGCCACTTTGCATTCCCTCCAGCGATCTCTCTTCAAAGACAGGTTACTATTTTCTTTCTCCCCCTCCTCCTCCTTCTCCTTTTCCTCCTTCTTCCTTTTTTGATAATAGCTATCTTACTGGGTTTTTTTTAAAGGTATGATAGCTAACTTTATGTGTCAACTTGACTAGGCCTTGGGGTGCCCAAGGATTTGGTCAAATGTTATTCTCCATTTGCCTTTGAGGGTGTTTCTGGATGAGATTAACATTTAAATCAGTAGACTGAATAAAGCAGATGGCTCTCCCTAATGTCGGTAGGCCTAATCCAATCAGTTGAAGGACTGACTAGAACAAAAAGGCTGACCCTCCCCCAAGTAAGAGGAAACTCTTCCTGCCTAACTATGCTTGATCTAACTGACTTTGAGCTGGGACGTCGGTCTTTTGCTGCCTTTGGACTCAAAAGGAAACATTGGCTTTTCCTGGCTCTTGAAGCCTACCGGCTTTCAGGCTGGAACTACGCCCTTAGCTCTTCTGGTTCTCAGGCCTTCAGACTTGGACTGGAACTACCATCAGCAGCCCTGAGTCTCCAGCTTGCCAAATGCAGATCTTGGGACTTTTCAGTCTCCATAATCATGTGAGCCAATTCCTTATGATAAATCTCTCAACAGATAGGTAGGTAGGTAGGTAGATGAGAGAGAAAGAGAGAGAGAGGAAGGAAGGAAGGAAGGAAGGAAGGAAGGAAGGAAGGAAGGAAGGAAGGAAGATACCTGTTATTGGTTCTGTTTCTCTAGACAACCCTGACTAATACAAAAGGAAAGAAAAAATAATAAATAAAATCTTGGACTCTTATGTACATGCAACCTGAAATAATCAAAACTGACACAGTGTTGGATTTGATTATGCAATCCAAGGAGAGACAGGCATATCTGAATGCTGAGATTTCACTTTGCTGATGCTTAAAGTTTTAAACTGAAATCTCTAAATTCCAACTAGTTTGAACAAAATGTTTCTTCTTAGAATCTCTAAAGATGGGCTACAGAAAACTAAAACAAGAAAGATCATAGTTAAAAACACCACAATGAAACATTAAGGAAAAGAAGAATGAGGAGCACCATAGAAGGACGAGAAGAGACAAAATCTTGGGGCAAATATGTTTAAATGAAACTTCCTCTTATATTAACATTCCTAGGTCCCATAGAAGAAAACTCCATGTATATATATTGACAGCTCACTAAAAAGGAAATATAAGAGATACATACACATTTGAAAAAAATGTTCAACCTCATTAATGATAGAAATGCAGATCAAAGTTAAGACTGGATGCCATTTTCAAAGCACTGAAATAACAATGTTTTGTTTTGTTTTGTTTTGTTTTTAACAATGTTAAATCTCACTCCTGGCCAGGATGTGGTATATATAGTTTATATTATACACCATTAGCAGGCAGATAAATGGATATGAACTTTCTAGACATAATTTGTCAGGACATTTTAAGAGGCTTGAAAAATGCTCATCCTTTTGATGCTACATTTTCTTTTTTTTTTTTTTAAAGATTTTATTTATTTATTTGACAGAGAGAGACACAGCGAGAGAGAGCGCACAAGCAGGGGGAGTGGGAGAGGGAGAAGCAGGCTTCCCGCCGAGCAGGGAGCCCGATGCGGGGCTCGATCCCAGGACCCTGGGATCATGACCTGAGCTGAAGGCAGACGCTTAACGACTGAGCCACCCAGGCGCCCCTACATTTTCATTCTTAGAGAAATATTTTTCTTAGGGAGACAAAGCTTTATATGAAAAAATGTTCACTGCATCATTGCTTAGAACAGTAAAAAAGAAAAAAAGAAGAAGAAAAGAAAAAGAAAATTGCTAAAAGCAGCTTAAATGTTCACCAAGGTAATGATTCAATGGATTATGATGTATCTATGAAGTAATCTATAAAGTAGTTTTTAAAAACTGTGTTCATGAAGTGTTTATTAACATTGCAAAGACTTGTAGTAAAGTTAAATGAGAAAAAAAAAACACAGTATCTAAACATGTATATTAAGCAGGACCTAAACTGCCTAGGATAGGCCTTCGAATGCCAGCCATTCCTATGGTTCTCTTCTGCAGGTCTCCTACCTAGTGACCTTTCCAGCTGACCACAGCTGGGCCAGGGGCAGAAAGCTGCCCAGGGAAAGCCAGTTTATCTACAGAAGGGCAAGCAGGGAAGATAGTGATTAACTGAATCATGCAGAACTTTCCTTGGCAGGACCTAAAGCTGAAGCCCAGAGAGAGAAAAGCAGCTGGATGCCAGGGAGAGGTTAAAAAGGCACTGAGTCTCCCTCATGGTAGTGATGAAGCTGTGTATCCATTATCTATTGCTTTATAACGCACCATCCCCAAACTTGGTGTCTTGAAACAGCAATAAAAATTTACCTTGCTCACAGATCTATAATTTTGTCAGGGCTGAGTGGGGACAGTTAGTTTCTGTTTCATGAGAAGAGTCATCGAGGGAAGTTCAGCTGGGGCCAGAGGGTCCCGTTTCAGTATGGCTCACTCACATGGCTGGCACATTTGGGCTGGCTCCTCGCTGTGAGCCGGGGGCCTCCGTTCTTCTCCACGTGGTCCTCTGCATGGACCTCCTCACAGCATGGTGACTACGGTTCCAAAAGGACAAGGTTGAAGAGCACGACTTTCTTTCTTTCTTTTTTTTTTTAAGCACATGGCATTTTTATGACCTGGACAGAGAAGTCAGAGTGTTGGGGGGGCCTGGGTGGCTCAGTTGGTTAAGCGTCTGCCTTCAGCTCAGGTCATGATCCCAGGGTCTGGGATCAAGTCCCACATCCGGCTCCTTGCTCAGTGGAGAGTCTGCTTCTCCCTCTCCCTCTGACCCTCCCCTCTACTCCTGCACTTTTTCTCTCAAATAAATCTTTAAAAAAAAAAAAAGAAAAAGAAATCAAGGTTTTCATGGTAGGGAGATTTGTCTTATAAATGGGCCTTCTATCAGGTTATGTCCAGTTGCTTGGACCTGGTCCTCACACTGGCCCTAACTGTACCTGGTTCCTTTCTAAACCTCATTTTTAATAATCCCGGCTTGGGGTTTGTGGTTTGCCAGAGATGGTTTTTTAGACATTCTCATGTGCAATAATGAGCCTAAAATTGGGAGTTCAAGGAAATTTTAAGAGGCCTCTCATCTGGTCTGCTTCTCTTGCTCTTCACCACCCTAAGGCAATCAGTCCCTCTGAAAGGGCAGCCTATTAAGGCTGCTCACTAGAGAATCACTGCATCTAGTTGGCCAGCCAGGCCTGCCAGGTTCCCCAGTGCCCTGTTGCTTGTCAGGGAGAACAATGACATTGCACCACAGTAAGATCCTCATAGGCTGAGGACTCCATTTGAAGTCAAATCCATTGGAGTGCACCCATTTTGTTGTTTCTGCTTTCCCATGACTGCCAGTTGGTTCAAGGGTAGTGAGGAGGCAAGTTCAGGCCCAACAGCCTCCATTTTAGAGATCGCCTGGGGCTGTCTCCGCCCGCTCGCTCCCTTTCACATGGTCACGTGTGGGGAGGAGGAGACATAAAGTACCGTGGGCAGCAGGCACGGCCCCTGACATGGCGGGAAGTCAGCTCGGCTCCCTAAGGTGGCGGGAGCATTCTCTCTCGTCGCCACCCCCACTTCCTTTTCCCCTATCTTGCTCACCCCACTTCACACTGCTACTCCCTTCCACCCCACTTACGTGTGTAAGCGCACACGAGCACATGCACACACACACACATACACACACACACACACACACATTCTCCTGCCACCTGACGCAGATCTGTTCACCAGAGGATCTTTTACTAGGCTTCCACAGAGTCTTTGTTGTGTCTTGCTACAAGGTGGTTTCCCCTCATTCAAAACCCAAACCTGTTTTATCCTCTATGCTCAGTGCCCACCTACTCTCTCAGTGCCTGCAGACAGGCGGTATTTCCAAGCTTCTGTAAGCTTTGTAAGCTTTGCATTTGCTGAGAAGTCCCAATAGCCAGGTGTTTTCATGGCCAAAATGGCTAGGGGAAAAGGGGCTGAGGGTCACGCTGACAGAGGGGATCTGTGACGTTTGGTATTCTGTGCGCAACCTCAGGAGGGGCCCGGCTACTTACTAGTGAGACAGGGCTTTAAGATTTGCCCTGTTTTTTGGGGCGCCTCGGTGGCTCAGTCGTTAAGCGTCTGCCTTCAGCTCAGGTCATGATCCCGGGGTCCTGGGATCGAGTCCTGCATTGGGCTCCCTGCTCCGAGGGAAGCCTGCTTCTCCCTCTCCCTCTCCCCCTGCTTGTGTTCCCTCTCTCGCTCTGTCTCTCCCTGTCAAACAAATAAATAAAATCTTTAAGATTTGCCCTGTTTTTATCCAGAAACGGGGAGGACTTCTCAGACAAACAAGATTACTATATCTTGGATGCAGCTCAGTAGGCACGTGCGCTTCACTCATTTATTTTGGCAAGAATTCATCTTTGCTGTGACCTATACACATGGGTCCGAGGGCTGGTGTGGATCAACTTCAATGCATTTCTCATAGGCCGGTTGACAAGAGCCGGAGTGTTAGCAGCAGCTCTGTAGAGTCATCTAGATCACACAAGCGCAATCTGAAAGCAGCAATTAATTTTTCTTTGGTCACTGCCTCTATGAAGAAGCTTCACCTGTGAGGCCTATGCCTGCTGGCCCAGCATAGAGACAGCTCTGCCAGAAAGAAGTGTCCCTTAGTAAGATGGTGCTTTGCATGCCAGGAATGTTGAGATTCAGTGCTGAGGTATTTTAGTCCTTTTGAAATCCGTGGGGAAAAATTAGTTGGAATCGTTTTGTAGCAATAAATCCAAAGACTGTCTGATGAAGGACCAATCTCTTCCTTGCTTTTTGAAACAAAACAAAACAAAAAACCCATTACCTAATGCAATATGCAGCATGAAATAGAATTTGGACTTGAACTACAATTCAACAAACCTTTACTTAATTTCAACTATTTGTTCTAGGCTCGGAGAGGCAACGATCTTTAAGATACAATTCCTGCTCTCAAAGAGCTCATTTCCTAAACAAAGAAATTAGAGCTGTGTGATAAATACTAGAAGGGTGTAGGAGGGACAGAGAGGGTACAGAGGAGGAAGTAATGAACTCTGGAGTGTTCAGGAAGGCTTTCTGCAGGAAAGCAGTGCCTGTGGTTTTGCAGGATGAATAGGAGTTAGTCTTGCAAACAAGGTGGGAAAAGGATGTTGGTGCAGAGAGAGGGAATACTAGAGCTAAAGGCATAGACAACCAATCTGTATGGGGAAGGCAGTGAGTTGATAAGATAAATTGGGAGAAAATGGTGGGGTCAAGAGTCTAATGGTGTTAATGAAGTCTTTTTTAAAAAAATTGAGATACTGGGGCGCCTGGGTGGCTCAGATGGTTAAGCGTCTGCCTTTGGCTCAGGTCATGATCCCAGGGTCCTGGGATCCAGCCCCACATCGGGCTCCCTGCTCAGAGGGGAGCCTGCTTCTCCCTCTACCTGCTGCTCCCCCTGCTTGTGTTCTCTCTGACAAATAAATAAATAAAATATTTTAAAAAATACAATGGACTGGATGTATGGGGACAGAAAAAGGGGGAGAGAGAATATTTAATGACTTGGCATTTCCAGGCGAGGTGATATGAGGACTAAGGAAGACAAGAAGAGGAGTAGGTTTGGGGAGGCATGTTGAGTTGAAGATACTTGCTAGATATTGCTGTCAATGTCAGTGTCCCACGGTGGGCAGTTAGGGCTCCAGGTGTGGAGCTCACAGGTGGAGATTGGAGGCAGAAACTGGGTCATTATAGAGAATGATACTAGGAGGAAGTTGCTGAAAATCACCAAGGGAGAGGAGGTAAAGAGGGAGAAAATATGAAATATGAGACCTAGGGTACACTTGCAAGGGGCTGGTGGGAGAAGAGGAGCCGGGGAAGGAAGATGGAGTCAGTGCGGTAGAAGGAAAACTAGGAGAGAGAGTGCCCAGAAGTGATAGAAGGAGCAGATTTGGGCAATGAGGACCAAGGTGCTCACTCAAGACCCTCAAACAGGTAGAGTGCGATGAAGACTGACATCATTCTGGACAGGAGGGCATCAATCATTGTCAAACTTTCTGGAGTGGTGAAGGTGGAAGCTGGGCTGCCAGGGCCTGAGTCCTAGATGGCAACTCTAGACCGCGCTTTCCTGGGGGGCAAACCATGACTGGGAGGAGAAGAGGCTACAGCAGCTCCCCCGGGAGGCAGTTTCCCTGCTTTCACTTTCTTTGCGCTGTTTACTTCTGAGTCTGGTGTGAACACGGGGTTAGCAAACTAGAGACAAAGAACCTGAATTTACCCCTGGTCCCCAGGGTCTCACTTTCACAGTCATGGGAGCAGAACTTGAAGTGCTTTTCCTTGTCCAGAGTGATGGCGGCTTTAAGCGATTGTGTTGAGGATGTGTTTTCCAGCCCCAAATCTTGATGTCTTGGCTTGTATTCGGATGTAACTTGGTCGTGGCCCAGTTAGGACATCACAGTGTCTAAAACTTCTGTACATCAGTGTTGTAGGCCTCTATGGCTTAGCTGTTATAAACAGTGAAAAAAATCAATTAAAAGAAGTTTACTTAGTGAATATTCATGATTCTGTGTGTAAGACCATAGATGGATGAATCTTGGGCCCCGAGAGCAATTGGATTATTTGCCTTATTATTGAGTTGTAAAAGTTCTTTTTGTATCCTGGAGAGCAGGTCTCCCAAGACACACGATCTCCAAATATTTTCTCCCATTCCGTGGGTTCTCTTTCCACTGTAATCGTGTTCTTTGAAGCATATTGATAAGATCCAATTGATCTATTTGTTGGCATACCATTGTTCATAGCATTCCCTGTAAGACTGGTAGTAATGTCCTGATTTTAGTAACTTTCTTCTTCTTTCTCTTTGTCAGTCCAACTAAAGGTTTGTAAATTTTATGATGTTTTCATCAATTGAAAAATGGGCAAAGGATTTGGATATACATTGCAAAAGAATATTTACAAAAGCCAAGACACACATGAAGAGATGCTCAACATCACTAATCATCAAGGAAATGCAAATCAAAACCACAATGAGCGGTCCCTTCACAACCATGAGGATGGGTAGAATAAAAAAGAAATAACACGTGTTGGTAAGGATGTAGAGAAATTGAAACCCCTGTGGTTGCTCACAGAAACGTAAAATGGCATGAACTCTCTGAAAAACAACTTAATATTCCCTCAAAAAGTTAAACATGGGCCTTGCAGATGCTGCCACTCCGAGCCACCTACACTGTCCACCCACAGTCAACCCTGCCACGTTCTTCCACGTCATTGTGGATAGCGAGCCTTCGGTCTGCATCTCCTTCAAGCTATTTGCAGACAAAGTTCCAAAGACAGCAGAGAATTTTGTGCTCTGAACACTGGGGAGAAAGGATTTGGCTGTAAAGCTCCCTGCTTTCCCAGGATTACTTCAGGATTTCTGTGCCAGGGTGGTGACTTCACACGCCAGTAGCACCAGTGGCAAGTCCATGTATGGGGACAAATCTAATGATGAGAATTTCATCCTGAAGCACACGGGTCTAGCATCTTGTCCATGGCAAATGCTGGGCCTAATGCAAATGCTTCCCAGTTTTTCATCCACACTGCCAACACTGAGCGGTTGGATGGCAAGCCTGTGGTCTTTGGCAAAGTGAAAGAGGGCATGAATATTGTGGAAGCATGGATTGGTTTGGGTCCAGGAATGGCAAGACCAGCAAGAAGATCACCATTGCTGACTGTGGACAAATCCAATAAACTTGACTTGTGTTTTATCTTAACTACCAGACCATTCCTTCTGTAGCTCAGGAGAGCACCCCTGCACCCCCATCTGCTCCAAATATTTGTGACCTCACTGCAGTTCTTTGGGCTCCATATTTTCCTTCCTCCTCTCATGTCTAGCTGGACTGCAGAGTAAAGTTCATGATTATGAAATAAAAACTAAACAAACAAAAAAAATTAGAGTAATTGTGAGACCCAGAAATTCTATTTCTAGATATATACTTAAGAGAATTGAAAACATGTGTCACACAAAAGGGTGTAGCTCATAGCAGCATTATTTATAGGAGCCAAAAGGTGAAAACAGCCCAGATGTCCATCAACTGATTAACAAAATGTGTGTGTGTGTGTGTGTGTGTGTGTGTGTGTGTGTGTGTATGTATCTCCATACAATGGGATATTATTCAACCATAAAAAGGACTAAAGTAGCGTTACATGCTACAAAATGGATGAAACTTGAAGACATTATGCTCAGTAAAAGAAGCTAGATGCAAAAAGCCACATATTCTATGATGCTCATTTATATAAAGTGTCCAGAATAGGCAAATTGACAGAGACAGAAAGTGGCTGAGTGTTTTCCAGAAGCAGGCCAGGAGGAAGGAAAAAGCGGGGGGGGGGACTACTGATGAGTACAGCCTGCCTTTTGGGGTACTGAAAATGTTCTGGAATTAGATAGTGGTGATGGTTTTACAACTTTGTGAATGTACCAAAAGCCCTTTTTTAAACGATACTTTAAAAGGGCGAATTTTGTGGTTGTGAACTGTATCTCAATTTTTAATTAATTAATTATATATTTTTTAAGATTTTATTTATTTATTTATTTGACAGCGCACAAGCAGGGGGAACAGTAGAAGGAGAGGGGGAAGCAGATAGCAGATAAGCCGAGATAGCAAAATCAAACAGACCTGAAAGACAGCAAAGGTAGCGGCCAGGCATGTGGTTTTGGAGCAAATTGCCTGGCACCATTTCTTACTAGCTATGTGACCTTGGGCTATTTACTTAAAGGTTTTCCCATCTGATAATGGAGTATGTTAACTCATAAGGTGGTTGTAAGGGCCAAACAGCATGCTTCATAAAGACCCAGGCACATACATGTGCATTATTAGTATTATGATTATGTATCCCAGCTCCACTTACTAGCTTTGTGCCCTTGGCAAATAACCTTGCTGAGCTTCAGCTTCCTCAAATGTAAAATGGGAAATCATAATATCCATCTTACAAGAGTGGCTTTCCATAAAGAAATGGCATGGAAAATTCGTAGCACAGTAATGACCTGTGTACATGATCAATAAATGGTTATTCTCCAAATTAGTTTAATTCAAGTTGGGATGAATCATTCTGAGCTCCCATAGGCACATTCTCTATTTAACCATCTGCCAGATCTCAGAATCTTCTCCTGCCCCCACCCTCCACAGGCCCTAGGCTGAGGGCCAGATGACAGGAGATGGAAGGCTCATCTCCATCTTTATTTCAACATGTTATACTTCAACAGCAGGACTTGTTTTTATATCCCTACTGAGTTCACATGGGTAGGTTTGGGCGGCAGCAATTATTCTCCGTATTACTTTATAGATGAAGAAATAGACTTGGCTCTGACATGTTGGATTTTCTCTAGCAAGTCCCCTATGGAGGAAAAAAGCTCTTCATTCTAATCAGAGCCAGAGAAAATGCTCCTGGCTTTATGATTCTTTAAATCCTCTCTTTCAAAACACTTGGAAGACCTGCGATGGGCCAGGTTGCACCAAATTCAAAGTAGAACCCATAGCAGAGGTTTGAAGCAGAGATTGCTGCAGGATCCCAGGCAGGGGCCTGGGGGGTGGGGAGGGGCAGGTTCTGACAGGTGGAGATGGGGGCAGACAGCATATGAAGTTTCATGGAAGAGGTGCTATTTTGGCTGGCAGTGAAGGTTAAGGAGGAGTTGATAAGTGGGAAATGGAAAAGGTGTTCAGGAAGAGAGAAGAGCATGGACAGTGGGGACAAGGTGGGAAACTGCTTGGGACGGTAAGTATGTTTGGGAATGGCAGGTGGGCAGAGTGGAAGAAGATAGAGCTAGAAAGTTAGCCTGGGCAGGATTGTAAGCCAGATAAAAGAGCTGGAATTTTATCCTGTTAGCTGTCATAGGATGACCACATATTTCATCACCCAAATAGGTCACTTTTGAGAACAGAAGGGCATGCTAACCAGATAAAATCACAGAAGACCCAACACAAGACTGCCCTGTTTCAGGCTAACAGGGACATCCAGTCACCCCAGCTTTGGAAAACCTGGAAGGCCTGACACTGTTCAGATTTGTGTATATCAGAGGGGATTCTGGCAGCAATGCATGCTGGAAAGGAGAAGGGGTGTCTACAGTCAAGCAGATAGCTAGGAAGGCAGTGGGGATGGAGAGATGTCTAGGAATAGGTTTTCTCAGAAATACAATGGACTGCATGCCTGGGTGGCTCAATCGGTTAAGCGTCTGCCTTCGGCTCAGGTCTATAGGTTTATTCTATATAGCCAGCGTCCATCAGATACTCTTCTCTTGTTCCTCAAAATGTAGTCTGCAGACCAGCAGCATCAATATCACCTGGAAGTACATTAGAAAGAATCTTGGGGGCACTTGGGTGGCTCAGTTGGTTAAGTGGCAGACTTCTGATTTCCACAGGTCGTGATCTCAGGGTCCTGGGATCGAGCCCTGCGTCTGGGCTCTGTGCTCAGTGTGGTTCTGCTTCAGGACTCTCCCTTTCCCTCTGCCCTTCCCCTCACCCCCTGCTTGCTCTCTCTAAATAAATAAATAAATCTTTAATAAAAAAGAAAGAAAGAAAGAAAGAACGTTGAACCCTACTCCAGACGTAAGGAATCAGAATCTGCATTATAACAAGATCCCCAGGTCCTTGTCTACACCAGTGGGTCTCAGCCTTGTCTGCATGCTGGACTCCCTGGGGAGCTTTAAAGAGTCCTGATGCCCAGTCTCCACCGACAGTGATTCTGTTTAATTGTCTGGGTGTGGTGTGAGTATTGGGCTTTTAAAAAGCTTCCCAGGGGATTCTGATGTGATGCTGGGTCTGAGAATCACTCTTTTAAGCAAATACAGCTGTTGGTTCCTTCCTTCACTCATTTCTCTTCTGTGCAACAGACCTTGCTAAACACAGGCACAGCTTGCTGGGGAGATGGGCAAACAGTTACAATATCGTAGAATAAGCACTATGAAAATCATTATTCCAGGGCCTGGAGAGATCCAGAGGAGGGCCCAGCATCTAAGTGTGCATGAAGGAATCAAGGCAAAGTGCTCACAGGACACCACATTAGTCTCAAGGACAAATAGGAGCTCTGGGATTTGTTGAAGGTAGTGGTGAGCTGGTGTGAGGATGAAGGAAGAATTCTGTGTTTACTATGAAAGTGAGATTTATAGAATTTTAAGCTGTAGTAGATTATAGAGATCATTGAATGAATCCAGTGGTTTTCTAACTTTTCTGACTATGGCTCAATTTAGGAGAAACGTTTTATGTCTCAGCCCAAAATATATATATAAAGTTTCATCAAACAGTATTTACCTTCACTGTGTGTGATGCACTTTGATATTTTCTAGTCTTTCAATACACTTCTCTCTCATTAGACAAAAAAAAAAAATATATGTATATATATATATATATTTATATATTGGTCATGCCTAACTGAATTGGTCTCCTGCCCCACTAATGGGTTATAACCTACAGTTTGAAAGACCTGACTTAATCGCTTCAGTTTTTCCTTGAGCAAACAATGAGCCACAATACCTAGACAACTTAGCCTGGAAGAGTAAAGAAAAAATGTATTCAAATTCCAGTGTGAAGGACTAGTGTTAGAAATAAAGAAAGCCTTCTATATAGTATTGGTTGTTGGAGATTTCAGAAGGACTTGCCTTCCCTGGAAGTCCTACCCATTTTCTGGGAGGTTAAAGCAGCCCTGTAGAGAAGGCAAATGAAGAATCCAAGTACTTTCTAGCCCCACTAAAATATTCTGGATGTATGAATATTACTGAGCAAGAACTCTCAGTTTAGCGAGGTTTGGGGAGGAGTCAATGCAACCTGAAAGCGGGGAGAGAGCCCTATTAGAACCAGCTGGGGCCTTTGTCTAGTATACACGACTCCCAGCCATTCTGATATGCCCACTGCCCATTTGGGGCCAAAATTCCCCCTGACAATAAGCCCTTTGGAGGCTCTGGTTGATGGAGGTATATGATTCACTCCAGTGCATTGGGGCAGGCAGGAAAAAACAAGGGTAAGAACCATGGATCTCTTGAGCAATGGTTCCCCATCTTTTAGGTTTCATTGGCCAATAAAAATTCAAACTGATGGGCGCCTGGGTGGCTCAGTCATTAAGTGTCTGCCTTCGGCTCAGGTCATGGTCCCAGGGTCCTGGGATTGAGCCCAATATTGGGCTGCCTGCTTGGTGGGAAGCCTGCTTCTCCCTCTCCCACTCCCCCTGCTTGTGTTCCCTCTCTTGCTGTGTCTCTCTCTGTCAAATAAATAAATAAAATCTTAAAAAAAAAATTCAACCTGAGTTTAAGAATCAATATCAGTGTGTAAATGTTTATTGTATCAAGTAAGGAAGTAAAAAAAACCACCCAAATAAACAACAAAAACAACAAAAAAACAAATACCCCCAAACTACTGACATCTACAACTATCTTAAGGCTAGAAAGGGTATAATCTTCAAGGGAAAGTCTTGGAAATTGAATCCATTTAGCTTTAAGAAACTTTAAAGAAATTTTTAATTATGGTAAATATACATAACATAAAATGTATCACTTAGCCATTTTAAATATATACTATATAGGGTTAACTGCATTCAATTGTTGTGCAATCTCTAGAACTCTTCATCTTGCAAAACTGAAACTCTATCCATTAGCAACTCACCATCTCCCCTACCCACAGCCCCTGGCAACCATCATTCTACTTTCTGTCTCTATGAATTTGGCTACTTTAGTTAACCTCATACAAGTGGAATCATACTGTATTTGTCTTTCTGCGACTGGCTTATTTCACTTAGTATAATGTTCTCAAATTTCATTCTTGTTGTAGCATGTATCAGAATTTCTTTCCTTTTGAAGTCTGAATAATATTCCAGTGTATGTCTATACAATGTTAATATATCATCCATGGATGGACACAGGTTGCTTCCATCTTTTAACTATTGTGAATAATGGTGCTATGAGCATGGGTATACAATATCTGTTTGAATCCCTGCTTTCAATTCTTTTGGGTATATACCCAGAGGTGGGGATTGCTGGGTCATATAGTAATTGTATGTTTAATTTTTTTAGGGATCACCATACTGTTTGAAGACATTTAGCTTTATAGAGATTTTTGGAAAAGCAACTACGGCATTGTCCTAATTTTTCTTATACCACTATGAATATTTCATCACAGACAGGCTTTGGTCTGTAGATCAATGCCTAGAATTACTGCTCCAACACATACAAATTTCTTCCTGCTCTAACAGATACAAATTGATACTCTAGATTCTTTATATTTTGTCTGACAAATTATTTTAAATCATAAAATATCCATTAAGGGGGCGCCTGGGTGGCTCAGTTGGTTGATGTCTGACTTCAGCTCAGTCATGACCTTGGGGTCTTGGGATCAAGCTCCACTGGGCGGGGAGTCTGCTTGTCCCTCTCCATCTCCTTCTGCCCCTCCCACTGCTCATGCTCTCTCTCTCTCAAATAAATAAATAAATAAATAAATAAATAAATAAATAAAATCTTTTAAAAAAATATCCATTAAGTAGTTTGGAAAATTATACAAAAGCCATTAACTTGATTACACTAAATGTGAAAAACAAGACAATTTCTATTATTCAATTTATCAAGCCATCACCATTTCAAATTTGACTGTAAGTCACATTCATTCTAATACTGGTCATTGAAGATAATAGACACTTCTTCCCCTGCCTGATAATGAGTTTACAAAATCTTAGAGGAGATGGCCTGGCTTTCCAAAACTCTTATTTCTCTAAAGTCTGTGTGTATCAAACTAAGTAAATTTTCTGTATGGTGGGGCTTTAAAAATTTTTTTAGGAGTGGTAGATTTTAAGTTCTTTGTGATCTACAGAGGAAACTCTTCTCCTACTGAAACTCATGAGTTATTATCAAATAATTTTAATTCAGTAGAAAAAATCCTACTGTATTAAAATGAAATCCTAATCATGGCTGTCATTCTCCTCATTAATACTGGTCTTGGCAGTATTTTTCACTTCTTAACCCAATCATTGGTAGGGGATGAGGATGAAGAAATAACAACATTTATTAGTAATATGCCATCTGTTAAAAAGATACACTGGAGAAACCAGATAGATGCACATCTGAACATTTAATGGAAATGTTATGTTTTACTGAAGGAATTCAAGACCTTTTCTAATTCCTCCCTAGAATTTCAGTGAATCACAATATCAGTGTACTGCAAATTCTAAAAAGTAACAAATCATCTTTTCCAAACCTATGAACCTATGAATCTGTTGTTTGCACAAGTCGTATCTGAGGTTCCTTCCTCCTTATCTTTTCCTTTGTTCCTTGCCTCACGGAAGCGACTGAATTCTGGTAATGCTTTTACCTCTCATATTTTTGACAGTCAAAACTGAATCAGAAGATGCCTCTGGATTTTTTTTTTTTTTTTTGCCTTTTCTCTGCTAAATGTGTGTGTTTTAGTGCAGTACATTTTATTTTCCCATCTGCATGATTTGCTTGAAGCTTGATATTGACATGTCATAAGAGAAAATACTCTATCATGTATGAAAAAACACATGTTGTAAAACCTGATTATTTCATAATGTTTAGCTCTGTTTGTTTTGATGAGAAAGTTGTAAGAGTGTTTCGGACACTAGTGTGCTGGAGGTTAACATTTGTTCATCTGCCCTTAATGTGCATGAGAATGATATGCAAATGTATCTGCATCTAATCATTTGATTCGACCTGTTGAATCTTCTTCCATTCCCACTGTTACTGACGCAGGGAAGCCTCTCGTTATTTTGTTGTTGTTGTTGTTCTAGTAAAATGTACATAACATAAAATTTATCATTTTGAGCATTTTTACGTGTAAAGCTCATTAAGTACATTCACGTTTGTTGTGCAAATCCCTCATCATTTTTCACCTGGGTTATTACTGCACCAGTCTTCAAAATCCAGCCTTGCTTCTAATTTTGCCCCCATTAAGGAAAGAAATAGAAATCTTATCTCTGTTGACTTATTTTCACCATGTGCATCAGAGAAAAATGGGAAAATGGATGGAGCATTCTTTGCTGTTTCTTCTGTGCTTTCGGCTTCATAGTTGATGAAAACCAAATGCTTAAGACAAAGTTCTCAGGGCAAAGAAGAGCATACCTGCTCTACTTGTTCCGTCCCTGATGCAGGTTGTTTCTTGCTCAGGACATCACAGCCAAAGGAATTGTTCAGTGAACGTAGAAAATGTAAATGCTCTTAGAAACTCATTTTGGCATTAAAATGTCTAGCCGCCAGAAGCACAGATAGCCGTTTTGAGGTAAAATCTTTAGCTTTACAATGTGTGGAAATAATCATTTCAAAAAATAAAGAGCTAAAATTGTCAGGGGGCTAAACGTTGCACCCGTGCACATAAGTGTAAGGAAGCCCAACCTGCCTTAGTAACCCCACCCCCACCCCAGGCAGCTGGAATCCCCTGGTCCACACTGGGTCTTGAGCCCTGGGGGTGGGGGGGGTGACGCACCTCAGAAATGAGGAGCCCATTGATGCAAACTGCTTCAGGTTTCAAGCCTTGGCAGTGCAGTTTTGTATCACTAGATGTCAGTGTGGACTTTTCCAGCTGCCACCTTCTTTCCTCTGCCGGAGATGGACCAGACCTCACCCAGGGGCCTTCCGCAAATCCTGGCAAACAAGGGCCTCTCTTCAGAACCCTAATTTCACCAAAGATATCGGCTACCTGCATCTTTTAAAACACAAAAACCCCGAATCCAAGGCTGCTCTTTTTAATACCGTGACCTTCTAATCTCAATGCTTGCATTTAGGCGGCGGTCGGCGAGGCTGTTTTGAGGCGGGTAATGGGAAGTCAGGGCTGTGTGCCACATAGGGTCATTGAAAAGCAGCATGCTGGGGGCGCCTGGGTGGCTCTAGTCAGTTAAGCGGCCGACTCTTGGTTTTCGGCTCAGGTCATGACCTCAGGGTCGTGATCTCAGGGTCGTGAGATCGAGCCCGGCGTCAGGCTCCCGGTTCACTCCGGAATGTGCTTGTCCCTCTCCTTCCGCTTCTCCTACCCACCCCCCCATAAATAAAAATAAAATCTTAAAAAAAAAAACACCAATAAAATAAATAAAAGCAGCATGCTACCACAGATCCCTGTAGTGCCCGGCCCCAGGAGACCACAACAGCCTATGCCACCATGGCTAAGAGCGGGCAGGGAGCCAAGGGACAAATTTGTATGATTAGCCACATAAGGATTTAAGGATTTCAGGGTCACGTTTATTCGATTTTTTTCTGGTTTTGAGGCAGCCTGTAGTCAGGGGGCTTCTGAAATCTTAAAGAAGAGTCATTGTATCAGGTTCCTTGTGCAGCCCTCGCAAATTGCCACAAGCTCGGTTGCCTGCAACAACGCAAATCTTTTCTCTTCAGTTCTAGATGGAGGTCGGAAATCCACAGTGGGTCTAACCGGGTTTAAATCAAGGTGTCAGCAGGCCTGCGCTCCTCTTGGGAGCTCTTGGAGAGGATCCATTTCCTTGCCTTTTCCCGGTTCTAGAAGCCACGGGCATTCCTTGGCTTGCAGCCCCTTTCTGTCTTCAAAGGTAACAATGGCCAATCAGGTCCTCCTACTGTATTCCACCTCCTCCACCTCTGCCTCTCCTCCTTCCTCTTTCACTTATAAGTATTTACATCAGGCCCACCCAGATAATCCAGGACAGTCTCCCTATCTCAGGCTCCTTCATTTATTTACACCTGCAAAGTCTCTCTTGCCATGTAAGGTAACATACCCACAGGCTCCAGGGAGGAGGGCATGGACATCTTTAGGTGGGCATTTTTCTGCCTAACATAGTCATCTTTTTAAAAATAATATACGATGCGATGTTTGAGGTGATGAACTTTTTAATAGCTTAATTTAGTGTAATAGGAAACTGCTGTTTGTACGGTAGACTGTGTTGGAAAATAACGAGCCCTAAATTTCCTTTGCTCGTGGAATGTTAACAATGAAGAAAAATAAATTTGCCACACCCAGCATTAATATTTGGTCACCCTCCAGTCTGACTGCAAAGCACCAGCTCTGCTGCCCCTGGTGACCCCCCACTTTCAGGCTGTCTCTCCTGAGAATGGCACCCAGTTAGCAGGGAGGGCAGGAGACAGGGCTCCAGCACTGACAAGCATTGTGCAAGATGAAATCCAGGATTCTGAGAAACCTGACTAAAATAACCCATTTATACCCCCAGGCAAATTCCACATAGGATTGGGTGTCTAAAGCCAACAGAGCTTAACCCCATGCCTTGCCACAACCTCAAGGCTGGTTTCGTTCTGCCTTGCAAAGCTGACTTGTGCTCCCTACTTCTCAAGCTTGATCCTTCCCCCATATTTCCCACCTAGTGCTACCAGGGACCAGAAAGCTTCACTGTCATCCTGACTGTTCCTTCTCAGTCATGCACAACATCCAATTGGTCTGCAAGACTGGTGGAGGCTAGTCTCTTAATAGCATTTGAATCTGCCCTACATCAGCCTCTTAATCAGTCTTCTACGGTACTCTGTTTTCCTCCCTCCTACCAATAAATCCTCCAAAATACTTCCTGAGTTATCTTTCTAAACTGTAAATACAATCATGTTACTTCCCTGTTTGTGAGGTGGTTCCCTTTTGCCTTCTGGAATCATTCCAACCTCTTAGCCCAGCATACCAAGCCTATTAGACTCTAACAGAGTCTGCCTCAACCTACTTTTCCAGGTTATTAGCTCACCTCATGGCCTCCTACTCTTCATTCCAGCTCTAATGAACTGCTTGCAGTGCTTCTGATGCTCAAAGCTCTCCCTTGCTTCATGCTCCCTCAGCCTAGAATGCCTGTGGCTGCGTAAGCCAACTGTCTCTCTCTCAAGACTCAGCTCAGAACCACTTCTGGGAATGCATCCTTGTCCTTCACCCAGCCCCCATCCCAGCACTCAGCTCCAGCATGCATTTACCACACTGCACTCGAATCATCTCATTATTTATATCTGCGTCCCCTGACTATAAGCTGTAAGGTTTCTGGAGGCAGGGACGCTGTTTGGTTTAACTTTGCATCCCTAGTGCTAAACACAAGAACCAGCACATTACTGATGTCCAGTCACTTTTGGTTTAAGGAATGAAGACATCTCTAGTATGGGTCCCAAGGTATCCTGATGTCTCCAGGCACTAGGGACGACCCAGTTCAGGCTACGTTCTAATGCCTACCCAGTTTAGACCTGTATCCCTAGAGGACGACCTGTATCCCTAGAGGACCGCCAGAGAGCCCGTCTGGCTTCTGGGAAATAGAGGGTGGGGCAGGCTGAACAGTAGCTCTTGTTGCTATGGTTTTTCGCTTGTTGCCCAGGAAAGTTAGACCTGCAATTATGAGCCTCCATTCCCAACCTGGCCTAACCTGGGAGCGTATGTCAATCGGTAGCAACTCCAGGGCAACTGGCCACCCAGGGCATGGACTGCCCCAGCCAAAGAGTGTAGAAGACAGCAAATGTGATACACACAAACTTGGTAACGACTATGGTAACGACAGCCTGTTAAGTGGGTAGTAATTCAGGACATGCACTATCACTGCTGTCCCTGGCGATCCCCAGCAGTTACTGAATGTCTTCTGTGTGCAGATTGTCTGGGAGCTCTACACGCAGGCACTGTAGAGAATTAAAAATAAAACAGAAACAGAGTTTCCGTACTTGGGTGCCTTATGCAATCTGGGCCCAAAATAAGGAGCTTGCCTTTACTGGGGCTTTGGCTACCTTTGGTGGGAGGAGGTGGTAAGGGAAAATGTCTTATAAGACTTCTTAATCATTCATGGATAACCATAGTGATTTAGAGCAGTGGTAGGAAGCAGGGCAGGGATGAGAGTGCATATGCATTGGAGGCGGAGCTGCATGCAGTATGTAGCAGAGAGCTATTTTTTTCTCCAAGCTATTCTTCACTTCAGTAGGCCGGGAAAATTCCCTTGGTACTGACCCCATGTCACACCTTGCCACTCAATGTTATATCGTTTCAACAGTAGATCCTAATAAAGATCAGGGATTCCTTTTAAAACACTATGTATGGAATCTGAGCGATTTCTTCATAATGGAGGAAAAGCAGCATGGGTTGTGGTTGTTTTGTGTTAAGGGTTTTAAAATAAGGGCTTTTAACGAATTTTTTTTTAATATCATTTGCAAGCCAAAGTAGATTGAGAGTAGAGCATAATATAAATATTTAAGCTCTGATTACTACTCTATGCCATTTTGATAAGGAAGAATTAAGTTATTTTTAGATAATAAAAATAGGTGCTGACATTGTGTCTCAAGCTGTATTTAGAAAGGAAAATGATTCAGAACCTATGTTTAACATAGCTTAGGAATCTGGTCACCGATTGATTAACATGAAATGCTTTTACAACACATTTGGATCTAATCAGAACCCCAAAGTCTCCTTAGTGAAAGTGGAATTTAACTGCCCTCTAGAATCAAAAGATATTTTTTTTTAAAAAAGAAGAAGAAGCTTTAAGTATTAGAGATTTCAAATAGCTAATCCTGGTCTCTCAATGACAATTTCTTTTCAAATTTCATAGAGATATATATGCATGTACAACCATCCAGCCCATGGTAGAAAGATGTAGGTCTGTCATCATGACATGTCATAGTGTCAAGATTAGTGATGTACGTACTTATTAGTAAATTACTACTAAACAGTTATTACCATTAAGCGTTAAGTGTCAATAATGCATTAAAATTATGCGAAGTAGTAAAATCAATTCCAGTGAGTATTAGCATACATTACAATATCTCAACCTGCTAGAGATCGTATGCAAATTAGTACAACCTACTAGAGATAATGACAGTGAGATAAAAATTCGTGTATCTATTAACACATTCCAAAGTATTTTCAAATAGACTGAGTCATTTGAGACTCACAACTCCTCTGTGAGACTGGTCTTATGATCCTCTGCATTTTACAGAGGAAACAGGTTTAGCCAGGTTAAGTAGTTTGCCCTAAATCCCACAGCTAGCGCTAGACAGAGCCAGGGCCGTACCCTGGCCTGAGCTCACCCACTTCATGGCATGTGCTTATAATCTGGTAACAATTGGCTCCCTCCTTTGTAAGATAGGCATCGTCGATTAAAAGATCAATAAGAGTAAAGGGAAGAAAGAATTTGGCTGACTCATGATAGAAAAGTAAAAGTGTGTTAAAGGCATTATGTAAATTATGGACGTTCTCTGAAAAATTACCCAACAATGTGATCCCTAAATATTTCTCTAAACTAACTTTAGTTTTAGAATGTAAGATACAAGTTTCTAATCACCACTAAAATCCTAAACAGTGTTTTCTGTAGGATATATTAAGATAAATTTGGGGGGTACCTTGCTTAGTTGGTTAAGCGTCTGACTTCAGGTCATGATCTCAGGGTCCTGGGATCGAGCCCTACCTCAGGCTCCCCACTCAGTGGGGAGTCTGCTTCTCTCTCTCCCTCTGCTCCTCCTCCTGCTTGTGCTCTCTCTGTTTGTCTCTCAAATAAATAAATAAAATCTTTTTTTAAAAAAGGTAAATTTTAGATGGTCCATTTATTTCTTTAAAGAAATGATATATACTAAGAGGAAAAAGGCCTATTTAAAGATAGGTGATTATATAGATAGTCCTATAGTTTGGTAAAGAGACTGGGTAGTGTATAACACTAAAAAAACGTGGGGGGGGGGCGCAAAACCACGGCCATCTTTTACATACTATAATGAGAGGAAACATGGGATGGCAGAGACTTTAACAAAAAGTGCAGGTCTGGTGCTGGCTGCAGGAGAGCCCTATTGGGAGGCTGTGGGCCGTACCGAGAGGATGAATGAGCGGCAGGCCTTCTGCCCTGCCACCTTTAAAAAGAGTGGGCAAGACAGGGGCACCTGGCTGGCTCAGTTGGTGGAGCATGCAACTCTTGATTTTGGGGTTGTGAGTTTCAAGCCCCACCTTGGGTGCATAATTTACTTACTAAAAAAATAAAAGAGTGGACAAGACATTTGCAGCAACCTGGATGGAGCTAGAGAGTATAACGCTAAGTGAAATAAGTCAGTCAGAGAAAGACAAATACCATATGATTTCATTCATATGTGGGAATTTAAGCAGCAAAACAAATGAGCAAAGGAAAAAAAAAGAGAGAGAGAGAGACAGAGAGAGAGAGAGAGAGATAAGCCAAGAAACAGACTCTTAACTATAGAGAACAAGCTGATGGGCACCAGAGGGGAGGTGGGCGGGGGATGGGTGAAATAGGTGATGGGGATTAAGGAGGGCACTTGCCTTGATGAGCACTGAGTAATATACGGAATTGTGGAATCATTATGTTGTACACCTGAAACTAACACAACACTGTATGTTAACTATATGGGAATTAAAATTTTAAAGAAGTTTTAATTAATTAAAATTAATCAATTAAAATAAAAGAGTGGGCTAGAGAGGGAAGAGAAGCACACAAAAGAGTAAGTGCCAAAGAGAAGAGACTCACTTCAACTGAAATCCAAACTGGGTAATAGCAAACCCATCAGTCAAGTTTTTTTTGTCTTTTTTTTTTTGAGATTTTTATTTTTCTAAGTAATCTCTATACCACATGCTCTACCAACTATACCACATGCTCTGCTAGGTGCCCCATCAGTCAGGTATTTTTACTGACAAGCCTACCACCAGCTTCTCTGCTCCAGTGTGGGCTTCCGGCCACCCATGTTGTCCACGTGCAGTGCTTTAACAATTCAAGCTAATTTCAAACCCCAAAAGTCATGGGTCAAACTATCACCATTCAATCATGGGAGGAAGAGGAAAAATAGAGCATATGAAAAAGCTTAAAAGATTAGGAATTTTAAAGAGCTGGGGCTCTGTTACTTAAGAGTCATGAGGAGGTGAAAAAGAATAGTTCTGATTATGTAGAGGAAAGCATCATGTAGACCAGTGCTTCTCCAGGTATAGTCTGAGGTCTTGTGGCACCAGTGTCGCTGGGCTGCTTGTGAGAACGCAAATGTTCAAGGCCCGACCCTGATCTAGGGAATGATAATCATGGAGGGTGGGGCCTGGTTGTCTGCTTTAACAAGATCTCCAGATGATTCTTCAGTGCACTAAAGCTTGCAAAGCACGGATTGAGACCATCGTTAGTCAAACTGCAGATTACAACCCATTAGTGGGTTGTAAAATCAATTTTGTAGGCAGTGACCAGCATTTTACAAAAGTGAAATGGAATACAATAGAAAATGGAGTGCATCCCATGTTGCATGGGTATGAGCTCATAAAACTTGTTTCAGTTCTAGATATGTATGTACACCCAAGTGTACTGATCTAAATGAAGCAGCACTTTTAATTTTTGAAGAACTGGTAGGGTATAATAAGAGACAAATTTTATATGAAGCCAGAACTGTTTGACGATAAAACACACTGACAGCTTAATGTGGATTCCCGTTTTGAGAAAGAGTGAGGAGGGAAGGAAGAGGGCCAAGGAAAGAACATAGCAAACGAAGGTTTTCTAACTCCAGAATCCTCGTGGGGAAAGAATCAAAAAGGCCTACCCAGAGAGAAACGGAGGTGGGGGCATATACCACAGAGGAGATGTCAAGGAGGATAAGTATAAGGTCATGTGTGACCTTTAAGAAACAATCATGTAAGTAAGAATATTCATTCACAGATCATTTATTGTCCATCAGAGGTGCTAGGCACTGTGTTAGGTGTGGGAGGTATAGAATAGATGTGAGGCCTCTCACGGACCGCACTGTTTAGTGACAAGCAAGCAAGATCAACAGCATAATCAGTGCTGTGAAGGGAAGCATTAATATAGCATGTAGTGGGAATACTGAAGTCAGTCTGTGATGATGTGGTTGCAGTGGGGTCACAGGGGACATCCATATGGAGAGGGCATTTAATCAAAATGATGATCACATCTTAACACGGTATTCTTTTTTTAAACTAACCAGTGATTCTCTAGATCAGTGTTTCTCAAACATTAATGTGCATCAGAACCCTTTAGAGTGCTTATTCAAGCACTTTTTGATTCAGTAGGTCTGGGGTGGGGGGTCTGACAATCTGCCTTTCTGACAAGTTCCCTGGCAACACAGATACTGTTAATCTGGAGACTGTTCTTCGAGGATCACTGATCTACATGACTAAATTAAGAGTTCTGTTAGATGGTATTTCTAGAAACACAATTTAAAGTAGATAGGATTTAGTTGATCTGCATGCACACAAAAAATTAGTTTTTCTTTATTACATTTTGATGTCTTAATAACAGTAACTATCACGAGAAATTTTTCATTTAACTTAACTTTTATTGTATAAAGTTTTACTAAGATTTAATATTTAGCTTAGATATTTGCCAGTCAGGCAACTGTTCTTGTGTGTGTGGCAAAGACATGCCTGCTATGTGCTTGCCAAAATTATTTTTTTTTTCCTGGGCACACACCTAAGACTGCACTTCCTGACCCCTTTGCAGTTGGGTTAGAACATGTGACCGATTTCTGCCAGCATGGAGAGTGGGTAGGAGGGACGCAAACCCTTCCAGGCTTGGCTGAAACGTCTTTCAATATCTGCCCTTTTTCTTTGGCCAGCCAGGTACACAGGATTCAGAGAAGGGCTCTGTGAGGAGTCTGGGGGCCTGCTTAGCCACTGCGTAAGAGCCTGGGTCCCTGAGCCACCACTTGAAGAGAAACCCAAGATTGCCACTCAGGTGGGGAACCGTCTGAAGAGAGATGAGAGGGCTGACCAGGTGAACTCACAATGTGCTTTCCGGGCATTATGACCCTCAAGTTTAGCGGTTTGATTCTGCTGTGTAGCTTAGCCTGTCCTGACTGATGTTCTGCCTGGCATGACTAACACAAAAAACATATTTATGAGCTTCATGATCCGCTTCAATTTCCATTCTCTTATGTCCAACATTCAGCCTGTAAATGACTTTCTAGCCACTCATTTATTCAACAAATACTTACCTAGAGGCTACTGTGTGCCAAGCACTGCCGATGGTGAGCAAAAAACCCACATGCCTTCCATGCTCTCAGGGAATTTAGTCTTGTGAGGAAGGGACATAAATCAAACAATTGTTCAGACATATGTAAAATTCCAGCTGTTGTGGATGATGTGAATGTTAGAAACCTGGTGCTATCAGGGGATTTTTTTTTTTTTTTTTTTCCTAGTTAGGAATAAATGTTGAGTGCTTTCAGGTGTAATTACCATCTGAGTAAAAATGATTTAAAAATAAACCTAAGTTTGGATGTGATGAAGCAAAATATAATTAAATCTGAATATGACTAAGAGTCATACAGTTTTATCATTAAATCTTTTCATTTAATAGTTTTAACTACTGAATGGCATTTGCTCCATATTATAGTTACCTAAACTTTTAAAATGCATATATAATGATGAATGTGAAATTCTTTAACTTACCAGTTGTTAGCTCCTCAGAGACTTGTAGAAGTCCTTTACTCCTTTTTTAAATCATAGTGTGTTACTTTTCTATATTCCTGCTGAACCAGAGTTTTACACCAAAGGCCTCATTCAGTAAATGTTAAATCAGATCAAATCACTGAATACCTTCTTGAATTAGAACTTGTCATTCTGGTTACCACTTTAGCCTTTCAAATTTTTCTCTGCTTACCAAGTAACCAATGGTTTCAGTAAGCTCCTACACAGGATGAAATAATTTTAGATTTCCATTGAGTAGCTTTATTTTTCCATTTCCCTATATATATATATGCACACACTGATACATATATATTGATAAATATATGCATACATTCACATCTTCAGATGTTTTATATATTCTTCACTTTTGTTTGAAAACTTAATTTTCATACTTGAATGATGAAAATCTTTACATAAATGACATTACAAATGTGGAAAAAAGGTATTTATTTTGGCAGTTCGTACAAAAATACCAGTTGCTATTATTTTCACATAGTGGACACTTCAGGAATTTTCAAAATGGATATCCAGACCATGCTCTGCCACCAAGATACTACATCACAGTTAGAAATGAACTGAGGAGAATTTTGCTAAAGTTTATTTAAGTGGGGCTTGAACTCACCAACCAAGAGATCGAGTCTCAGGCTCTAGTGACTGAGCCAGCCAGGTGCCCCTAGAGCAATTGCAGGATTTTAAAGCTGTCAGTGCCCTAGGGATTTAATACAAACATCCCAGATCAGGAAACTAAAGTCCAAAAAGGTAAAGTTTGCTCACTACACGTAGTTTACTTCTGATCCCAGACCTAGACCCCAGATCTCCTAAATCAGACGCAGCTTTCTCCGCACCACGGTTTTTGCCTTAAAACTGAAGGTCAGGCTGGATTATCTTTAGTTCTTCCAACTGCGCTTCCTCCGCGGTCAGTTTTATGGGATAAATCTAATTAAGATCGAGTTGACTTCTGCCTTCTTGGTTATTTCTTATGTTTTTGCGGTTCTTAGTCTTTTATCATCAACATTGCTGAGCTTCTGTTTTATTTAAAAGACACACTCTGAGTAACACCAACGAGGAGGTTAACACCCACCCAAACTGGAGGCTCAGGACACAGCCATTCCCAGCCCTAGCTGGGAAAACGTGAAGTTGGGAGACACGGTCTAATCCAGGGTCCCAGGGCCACGTGCGAGAGGAGAGGCCGCCTTCTGGTTGGCGCCCCGAGGGGCTCCGTCCCTCCAATCCGCTTAGGCCCCGCGGTGGAGGAGGGGGCGCGTCCAGGAGGAGGGGGCGGGGCCGACGACCTGTCCATCACCGAGTCCACGGGTGGCGGCACCTACCACACCGCTGTACCTTGGCGAGGCGGGGCCGGGGCGGGAAGGCCGCGGCCGGGGGAGGCGGGGCCGGGCCGGCGGAAGCCAATCCGCCGGGCGGCGCGAGGGGGGGGGGTGGGGCAACCGCCTGCGACCCAAACACCCGAGTCCGGGTGCACTTTGGAGCCGTGCTGCTCCTCGGCCTTCCGGTGCGAGGGCCGGGGAACCTCCTCCCCTACTGGGCACCCCCACCTTCGTGGCCCAGAACCTCCCCCCCGCCCCTCCTTCGCAGGGGGGAGTGGGGCGACGGTTGCCGGGAAGCGCGCGCCGCCCCTCCCTCCCCTCCTCTATCCTCCCCTCACGCGCCACCCGTTTTTCCACTTTCTCCGTTAATAACAGCTGGGTGGCTGGGGGAGGAGGGAAGGTGGCCCCGGCGGAGTCTGGGCGGGTGCCTCCCACTCACCCACGAGCCGCCGTGGGAGCCGGAGGATGGCGGCGGTAGCTGCGGCCGCCCGGGAGGAGGCGGTACCGAGGCCCGGGGCGCAGAGAGCGGCGACGACGGCAGAGAGCGGCAGCGACCCGTCGCGGCGCACCAGAACCGAAACCAGCGGCAGCCGCACAACCACCTGAGCCGCCCCTCCCGCCGGAGCTAGCGAGTGGCGTCCGCCGCAGCCCGACCTCCTTCCTCTCCTCTCCTCGTTTCCCGCGACCTCCCGCAGGCCGCCGGTCGCGCCCGCCGCCCCCAACACAAGAGCGCGCCGGGCGCCGACCGCCCTTAGGGGCGCCGGGCGGCGGCCCTGGACGTGCGGGCTTCTCCTTGCGCCGGCCGCGGCGCCTCGGCCCTGCCCGCTCGCTCGTGCGCTCGCTCCCGCCCTCCCGGCGCTCGGGGCGCCGCGCGCGGGCCCGGCCCGGGGCAGGGCGGCCATGGGCGCCAAGCAGAGCGGCCCGGCCGCTGCTAACGGCCGCACCCGCGCCTACTCGGGCTCGGATCTACCTTCCAGCAGCAGCGGAGGGACCAATGGGACCGCGGGCGGCGGCGGCGGCACCGGGGCGCGGGCCGCGGCCGCGGGGAGGTTTCCGGCTCAGGTGCCCGGCGCGCACCAGCCCAGCGCCTCCGGCGGCGCCGCGGCGGCCTCGGCGGCCCCGCGGAGTCGCTCCCTCGGCGGGGCCGTGGGGAGCGTGGCGTCGGCGGCCCGCGCGGCGCAGTCCTCCTTCAGCATCCCCAATAGCAGCAGCGGCCCGTACGGCTCGCAGGACTCGGTGCACAGCAGCCCCGAGGACGGCGGCGGCAGCAGAGACCGGCCGGCGGGCGGGGGCTCCGGCGGGCCGCGCCTGGTGATCGGCTCTTTACCAGCTCACCTCTCGCCGCACATGTTTGGAGGTACGGCTCCCTCCCCTCCCCGGCTCCCCGGTTCCCTGCCTCTCGCGGGCCGCACGTGCGCCAGGGCCGCGCTGGGGTTTACCCTTCTCCTTTTCTCCTTCAGCCTGAGCGCCGCGGCTCTGCCGCGCGGCCCGGCCGGCTCGCCCCTCTGGGGAGGAAAGCCGCCACTTAACCCCGGCCGCGCCGCTCCCGCTACTCCCTGGGCTTTGGTTTTTAGACACCGGGGGTACCCCCCGCCTCACAGTGGGGGCCCAGTAGAGGAAGCCCTTGTTTTCCCCTTGGGGTGAATGGAGGGAAGATTGTTTCTGCAACAAACCGATGCAACAGCCCTCGTGCTTGTAGCTTTTAGTATCAGGAAGTCAGGAGACCGGTGGCCAAACGTAGTTCTAACTGGGGACTCAAGTGGTGAGCGTTTTTTGAAGGCCAAGAGTCAGAGGGTCTCAAAGGAACATATGAGTATTTGAAAAAGGAGGGAGTTATCTCTGTTGGACTGTTAATATAAAACTGTAATCCTTAAGTCTATGTAAACAGCCCCACCTACTGCATACAGTTTAATTGGTTGAATGTGTGATGGAAAAATGTATTTTTGACCCCAGTGAACTGCTACTTTAGAAAAATGGTGAATGTGAGCCCCTCTTAATTTGGACAGGGCATTTTAAAAATTGAAAGCAGTTTCTTACGGGAACTCTGCCTAAAAGATGCAGTAAAAGCATAGGTGCTTTTGAAAAGCAGTGTTGACTACGAGTTCAGGAAAAGTCACTTGTGATAAGTGGAAATTTTTAATAGCAATATGATGTGCTTTTATGTAGAAACAGGAAGGGTGCACTTGATCTGAGGAAACTGAATTTGGCCTCTTCAGTTATGTTCAGTAGTGATTTACTTTACCTCAAAACGGTTAATATCCTAAACGAATCAAGACACCTCTTCCTTCGCAGTTCATGAGAAGAAATTGGAAGTTTAATCTGGTTAGAGAGGCCGACTTATAGAAGATAAACATTCCCATGTCACTGCATTATATTACATAAATTCACAAGTGAGCACAGCTGAAACTGAGGAAACCATTCCCTCCATTTTTGTGGCCCTTTTTTTCATATGTTTATATATGCGAGAAATTTGAGTTGGTGAAGTGGAATGTTCAGTAATGTAATTTATCTGTTCTAATATTCTGTACTATCAATATTCATGTTAGCATATTGAGAATGGGAATGTCATGTTTAGTTTTTTTTATGTTTTTAATGCTGCTTTGCACATTCAGTATAGAACAACTCTTAACTACTTTAGTTATAATTTTGCTACGGAAATAGCAATATTGGTATTTACTAAAATTGGGCCACTAAAAAACTTTAATTTTTGAGAAAAAGAACTAGTGCTTTCCTTACTGTGATTTGATCATAATTAACACAGTTGAAGGTTCGTTTGATCTTAGTTAACACAGCTGTAGCCACTACACTGAGGAATAATGAAAGACAGTTTTTTTTTTTTTTTTTGAGATTATTTTATTTATTTGACAGAGAAAGAGACAGCGAGAGAGGGAACACAAACAGGGAGAGTGGGAGAGGGAGAAGCAGGCTTCCTGCAGAGCAGGGAGCCAGACGCGGGGCTTGATCCCAGGACGCTGGGATCATGACCTGAGCTGAAGGCAGACGCTTAACGACTGAGCCACCCAGGTGCCCCCATGAAAGACACTTTCTTGAGAATGGGAGATTAGTGCAAGAATAAAGGATAAGCTGGTTTTTAAAGTGAAAATTTGCATTTAGCAATTGTCAAAAGATGTATTTAAAAGTTCGCTAAAGGAGTAAGAAGAAGTTTGTCAAATTAATATCTTATTTCAAATATACTGATTACTTAAAGGGCTAATAATTTCCTTTAACAAAGAGTTAGTATATCTGTATGGGTTTATTTTCTGAAAATAAATACCTTCCATTCAGAGCAGGGGGCAAGTAGTTGACACTTAGGTTTTTAATTCATAGTAAATTAGCAAATAACAAAGACCTGGTTCATAAAAGTAGAAGCAAAGCAAATTTATCTTTTTTTTTTTACTTAAGTTCCTAGTTCTGTGCGCTTAGTTCTTTTTGTACTTTCAGGGTTAGGATGATTGGGGCCTAATAGCACAGTGATACTATGGAACTTGGGGCAGCCTTTCTTAACCAGGTCTCTGCAGAGAATAGAGCCCTAATGTCCTAAGGCAGCTATTGTAGGCCAGCTGATTAACTTTTTTCTCATATGCTCTTAGAATGATTCTAGTTATGTATCATTTTTCTGAAATTTGAGAAAACAGTCAAATAGTCTGTGTTTGGTAGTTCAGGTAAAAAACTGGAGAGAGCGTGGAAGGGGATCAGAGAAATTACTTGTTCCCATTATATGATAGGAACAAATCAATATGCCAGTACCTTAAATCCTAGTTGACACGGGGAGATGGAGTACACTTAACGTAAAAACACATCTTTCTACTGGCATTTGCTTTACTGAGATTTTTACTTCTGTTTCAGTGGGTAGGTTTATCAGGGGAACTTAATAGAGCATATTTCTCCTCATCCTGAGATTTAGGAAGCCAGATGATGAATCTTACTTTATATTTATTTTCAGATGATGAATCTTACTGTAAAAAATTACACTTGATTATACTTTGCATTGATTTAATTTCTTAGTATGTATTATAGTATTTCTTCAGTTACAAATTGTGTAAATGTTTGGGCATATATGAAGTAATTCCCTCTGAAAATTGAGAAAAGGAATTATTTTTGAATTAGTGGGAAGTTTTGCTGTAATTTTGTAAAACTTACTTTAATTGATATTTGTGTTACTATTTTGTAATAAGAAAATATGGTACTAATAAGATGCAAAATTGTCATTCTCTTTTGGGCTGTCATGTAATTTATAAAAAACCTAAACAATATACCACTTCTTTCTTTTTTTAAATAGTAGTCTAGCAAATTGAATTGTTAGTAGTTTCATCATAATGAATTACCAAATTGAATGAGGTTTTCTGTGTTAGTTTTATGTTTTGAGTATGTATTTTAGCTAAATACATTCTTATTCACTTCTCTCTGGAGAGAACCAGAAGAGAGGTGCTTAATCCAGAATATTTTAGTTTACAGAAATTTCCTAGAACTGAACGGTTTTTCTTATTTTTGTTACTTCTTTTGGACTGCTGAGTCTAATACTATTAAAGTGAACAGAAGCCTTCTCTTGTCTATCACCTTTGTTTTAAAACAGGCCTTTAGTGATATATATAGGCTAATATTTAAAAGCCTTGGTGGTATTTTAGGATTTTTTTTGGCTTTATTTTATGTGTACATTTTTTCCACTACCAAGTTGCTAATGTTCATAAAATCAGTTATTATGGGTGGTAGAATAGTCTTTAATGATCCAGCAAGGATAGGGAAGATATTTGAAAAAGGACTATAAAATATACCAGTGAATGGAGATTATTTCTGGAAATATAGTGTGGGCTTCCCTTATAACCTATCCATGAGCCTAGAAGTGAAAATGTAAAATGAGTTAATCTAGACAGTTAACTGGTGGTACTCAGTTGCTTTCGTTCTTCTCCTAATTGGCTTGAGTTTGTTTGGGTCTGTTGTGTCCTTGAGGTTTCAGTAGTCTGACTCCAATTCAGGCGCCTTCTGTTACTTAGGAAACATGATTCCTTATGTTGAAGGAGTGTGGGTTATCTCTTAAAATGGAATATGTTAAATGAAATCTGTATTTCTAGACAGATTTATTTCTCCTAATTTTCAGGAAAGATGCAGGTTTTTAAGGTAGTGAATTATCTCCATTAATTGTTACTGAATCATTCTCAGTCATCCCTTCTTACCAGTATCTAGTGCCAAAATATTTGAATTTGGGTTATTGTGATTAATCTATTTCCTGTTTCTGAATTTTCTTTTATTCATTTGAAAACCTTTATGCGGTATGGCAGAAGAGAAATACCTGCCTCTTCCTAAGAAAAATTACACTTCTAGCTACCACCCTTGTCACTGCCCAAAAGAACAACTCTGGCGGTTAATGTTTCTCACTTGTAATCCCACATATCTTTAAACACTATAGGAGATACTTGGTGTTGTATGCTTTGTTATGCTAAAGAGTGGGCTCTGTCCTGGAAGTTTCTGCTTTGGGAATATTTTGAAAATTCTCTTTTCCCCCCTTCTTCCACCTCCAGCTTTATTTTACAATTTTTTTTCCCTGAAAGTTCTCTTGTCTGCAGGGTAGAAGGTGGGCTGGAGGAAGGATTGGTTTGTGTTGCACTGGGCATCATCTGATATGAAAGGTGCCTGACCTGAGTACTTCTGATGCTTTGCTAGTTGAAAAGCCAGTCCTTGTCCTAAGGATAGTGCCTCCAGCAAGTCCCCAGCCCCCTCCAATTTGATTGCTTAGCCTGGTAACCAGTAAGTGGGTTCTTATTTGTTTTTTGGTTACCAGTACTGTTAATTAGGTACGAGCTTTTAAAATATTGATTATTCTGGGTTTATAAGGAGAATTCCCTTAACGTTATACTTACTGCATATGCTGGGTATATGTATGATTGAGTATATTAGCAAATGGGTTTTAAAAAGTATAGGAACAGTTTTATGTAGCAGAGTACTTCTTAAATGTTTTAATTGTGCATGTATTTGACTGGTATTAACTAATGAGTTAAGTTTGTTCTACCCTTGTTTAAGTGTTTAGAAATTGGGGAAGACATGTCTTTTGTGTAAACAGTAAAGGGTTCAGAAATACCGTAGGTTCTGATTTTATAAGTTTTCTATTCTCCTTATTAACAAATTACTATACATTTTGCTGTCCAAAACAAAACATATCTATTATCTCAGTTTTTATGGGTAAGGAGTCTGGGTTCATTTTAGCTTGGGTCCTCTGCGAGACTGCAATAAAAGTATGCCAGGACTGGGTTGTTATTTAGAGACTCAATTGGGGAAGGGTCTATTTTCAAGCCGCCTCAAGTTGTTGGCAGAATTCGTTTCCTCATAGTTGCTAAGCACATGATATCTTGCTGCTTCAGAGCCAGCAAAGGAGACAGTCTAGCGAGGTGAGCTGGTGCTACATACGCTCTTACATAAATATGTACATGTAATCACATACAGCTCATTGCTTTGCTGCTGGCACTGGTTGGAAGCAAGTCACAGGTCTGTTAGACTCAAGGGGAGGGAATGACAGGTGTAAATTTCAGAAGGCAGGGATCATGTGTGGCCATCCTAAAGTTTACCACATTGATTGTAGACTTAGGTTGACCAGTTAAACATGCAACTGTTCTAACTTTATTTTTAAACTCATTTTTCATTTACTTTAGAAAAGTTGTAATAATGTATGTGGTAAATGTTGCTTTAGTAA
The DNA here is from genome assembly GCF_004348235.1 of Phoca vitulina. NCBI lineage: Eukaryota > Metazoa > Chordata > Mammalia > Carnivora > Phocidae > Phoca > Phoca vitulina. The sequence goes on along the minus strand of NW_022589707.1, from coordinate 38,769,359 downwards.
ACATGAATTTTTTTTTTAAGGGACTGGCATTGTAGTTTTCAGGGGTACAAACAAGGCTTCTCCTGTGCTTGCTCAGGTCTCAGTTGAATTTAAGATTATTATACATTGTAACAAGTGCTATAATAGGACTCTTAACAAAATGCTTTGTAAGGTATCCTTGTTTCAAGTAAGGAATACTTCATAGAGGCAGGTAACGTGTGAACTGTAAGGATTTAGCAGTCTTTTGGGGGGAGGACACTGCAGACTAAGGAAGAATCCACAAAAGCCTTGGATTTTGATAGGGCATATTGAAAAGTTAAATGTCTGGGTTGTAGGGTGTAAGGACCACTGATGAGAACATGAAACTAGAAAAATCGATTTGGACCATTTGTTGAGGATTTTATGGTGATGTACCTTTGTTTTACTTAACCAAGTTTTAAAGTAGGCACCCCTATGGTCATAGTTGATATGGGTGGCAGCCTTCCTGAGGAGTGCAGTGCTCGGCCTGTGACACTGTTAGAGCACTGCTACTCATGATTAAATTGCTTGTTAGGAGGGGAGAGATAGCAGGAAGATAAGCTAGGATTCTTTTAGACTATAATTGATGGAAGGTGCCTAAATTGAAATTATAGCTTTGGTGGAGGAGAGGAAAAGTTGGACTTGAGTGAGATTTCTAAGGTAAAACTGATAGGATTAAGAACCTGGGTGCACAGTGATGTCATTAACCAATATTAAAAAATAAAAAAGGAAAGAAAAAATTTTAGGAAATGAGTTCCTTCAAGCCTGTTAAATTTTGAGTGGCTATGGGGCTTCCATCTAGAAGCATCCTTTAAGCAGTTGGAAATATACATCAGTAATTTAGGACATTACCAAAAACTGAGAAATAGTCAATTAGCAGATTTTAAGTGAAGCCAAAAAATAGATAGGATTAATAAGGGATGAATATAAATTGAGGAGCAGGCATGGAATCCTGGGGAGCAAGAATTTTAAGAGACAAGCAGAGTAGGAGAACAGTGATTAGAATTGAACCCAAGGAAAAGTTGATGGAAATGTTTTTTTTTTTAAATCATAAAAATAATACATGTTCATTAGAGAAAACTAAAATGCAGAAAATACTGAAAAACACACACACACACAAATAACAAATCACTTGTAATCTTTTTTTTTTTTTTTAAAGATTTTATTTATTCGTTTGAGACACAGAGATAGAGAGAGAGCATGAGCAGGGAGAGAGGCAGAGGGAGAAGGAGAAGCAGGCTCCCTGCTGAGCCAGGAGCCCGATGTGGGGCTCGATCCCAGGACCCTGGAATCATGACCTGAGCCGAAGGCAGATGCTTAACCATCTGAGCCACCCAGGCACCCCAAATCACTTGTAATCTTACTGCCAGAAATAAAATTTGGAACATTCATCCTATATATTCTTTTCATTTTAAACTTTTGTGATGTTCTAATGTAAAATTTTAAAGCTACAGATTTCCCTCTGAGAATTGCTTTAGCTGAATCCCACAAATTTTGAAGTGGTTTTGTTAACATGCAGTTAAAAATACTATCTAATTTCTCTTGTGAGCTCTTCTTTTATCCATGGGTTAGATATTCTTTGATGACATGCTCTTTCCACTTCATTAGTTTCTTCCATGACATTGAATTTTTTTATGACATGGTTTTTAATGACTGCTCAGTGTTCCAAAATTCACTCAGTAAGTATTTAATGAGGACCCACTTTGCCATGTACGGTCCTAAGGATACAGAACTGAAGAAATAAAACACATATCCCTGCTTTCATGGACCTTCTATCCTACTTGAGGAAGAAAGTAAACAAGTAAAAATAGTGTGTCAGTGGGTGTTGAATGTGACAGGGAAAAATGGAGTGGAAAGGTGGGTAGAGATTGTGGGGTGGAGACTTGTCCCTATGTTAAATAGTGTTTTGGAGATAACTTCACTGACAAGGTTGACATACAAGCAGAGGGAAGGGAGCAAGCCATGAGGGATCTCTAAAGGAAAAACATAACCCAGGCAGAAGGAATGGTTAACTAGAAAGGCCCTGAGGAATGAATGTACCTGACGTGTTTTGGTGAGAAAAGCTGTGAAACCAGTGTAGTTGGAACGCAGAGGGTTGTAGATGAGGGGAGAGAGGAGTGGGATGGGGCAGAATCATAAAATGCCTTGTAACCACTGACCTGGTTTTTTGACTTTTGTTTTAGAGAGAGATGGAGAGGCATTTGAGAGTTTTGTTTTTTAAAGATTTTATTTATTTGTCAGAGAGAGAGAAAGAGTCTGTGCGTGCATGCGCGCGCGCAAGCAGGGGAAGGGGCAGGCAGAGGGAGAAGCAGGCTCCCTGCTGAGCAAGGAGCCCGATGCGGGATCCCAGGACCCTGGGATCATGACCTGAGCCGAAGGCAGACGATTAACTGAGTGAGCCACCCAGGCATCCCAGCATTTGAGAGTTTTTTGAGCAGAAGATTGACGTAACCGGCCTTGGGCCTTTAAAGGATTACTCTGGCCACAGTGTGAGAGTGGACACTAGAGGGCAAGAGTCAAGCAAGGAGTTAAAAATCAGGGCAAAAGATAACAGTGGCTTGGACCAGGGTGGTGGCACTGAAGGTGGTGAGGAGTGGCCACACTCTGGATGTCCTGTTCTTGGAAGATGGAGCCAACTGGATGAGCTGTCGGAGGAGTGAGAGTGAAAGGGGAGGCGGGCTTTATATGGTTTATTTGCAGTTGGGTGCTATTATGTACTAGTGCTGTCAAAATCCTGGCATGCAAATGTTTATGTTTCTCCAGTTCTTAAAAATTTATCAGAGGTGTGGGATTGTTAGAACCAAAGATATGCATTGTTCAAGGCATTTGATCTTTATTGCTGAATTGCCCTTTAGAAAGGGCAACTTCTTCAAGCAAAGTATAATTTCAGGAGTATTTAAATTTTTTTTTCTCCCCATGAAAACTCTAGTGAGGTTTTTAATACTTAAAAACAAATACAAAGCAGGTTGGTAGATGCATTTTGAGTAATATCTATCAGTCATTATTTAGTGCTTTTTTTTTTATAGTAAATTTAGTGTATCAAAAAAGAATAAGTATATTCCATCATTTGAATTTAATAAATTCTGACCATCTTGTATATCCTAATTTTTGTTGAAATTATGATTAGTCTGATAATAAATTTATTTGTATACATGTGAGCTGAGAAAAATAGAACAAAGAAACCATGTACTATACATAATGAGTTGTTACATGTAATTCATTTCAGAGAGCCAGCTTTTGGTTTGAATGATAAATTTTACCACTTTATTTTTTTTAAATTTCATCAGTACTGCTCTTATCTCTTATTTTCTTTCTCATTTTGTAAAGTTAATTGTGCCCTTCTAGCTTTTTTTTCCTTTTTTTTTTTTTTTTTTTAAAGTAAGCTCTACACCTAATGGGGGGCTTGAACTCACGGCCTTGAGATCAAGAGTTGCATGCTGTATTGACTGAGCTAGCGAGAGGGGCCCCTCTCTTAGCTTCTTAGTTCATTTTATTTTTCTTTTGTTCTTTTTTAATGATAAAAGCATTAAGGCGATGATTACTCCTTGGTACATATAGTCATTTCCTATAGCTTTCGATACTTAGTATTTGTATTGTCATTAAGTAAACGAACACTCTTGAGGAATAATTTTGTTAGCTAAGATTTTTTTTTTTAAACCTAGGAGTTACATTAAAGTGACTTTAACATCTTTGGTAAATTTACCATTGTTTTGCTACCCTCTTGTTATTTCTAGTGTAACCTAGAAGTATTGCATTGTGGTCATAGAGTCTTAAGACTTTTTTCAGTTGCAAATGATAGAAATACAATGGAAAAACAATATTATAGATCTTGGGATGGATCTGTGTTCATCCACTCTGCACTGCATATTTGATAGGCCCTTTCAACTTGCTAACTCTTTCATTTTGGGTAGTTTTTTGGAATTATTTCTGTGATTATTTTTTCTGCCATTTTCTTTTCTCATTTCAGTGTTGGATACTTAGAGTGATCCTTTGCTTTATCTTTTTTCTCTTTTTTTATCTTTGTTTTTGGTTCTTTTTATGGGAGTTTTTTCCCCAACTTTTATCTTCTCTTTACTTGACTTTTGTTTATTTCTGTAATCTAATTTCCAAGAGCTTTTTTTTTAATTGTGAATTTTTTCATACGTTTTGTTCTTTTGTGGGTACATCTTTTTCTAAGAATATTAATGATATGTGTTTTTGTGTATGCGTATGCTTTATTTCCCCCTCCCAATTACTCAGTTTCTTCCCAGTTGCTTTTTCTCTTTGCTTGGCTTCAGTCTTTCATTAGGTTCTCTCTTCAAATGTTTGGTGATCGTTGGCTGGTCACCACTCACTCATTCTCATTGGAAGCTGTGTGTGCATGCAGGGTTATCTGTCTGGGCCCCTTTTCTTAGGAATTGGGAAATTCCTAAGAATTTTATTGTCTTTTTTTTTTTTTTTTTGGATTGGTCATATTTTCCAGAGTGGCTTTTCTCTCTCTCTCTTTTTTTTTTTTTTGCCTGGAGGATGTACTATTTTATACCTCTATTCTAGGAGCAGAGTGAGAAGAAAGCCAGGAGTGTTAACACTCAATGTGGTACTTTCATTTAATTCCCATATTCATTATCAATAGGTACTTCTGTCTTTATTCCTGTTATCCCCAAGTCCAGAAACTTGCTTTCTCCGAATAACAAGCCTCCAGTCTAATGCCAGCCTGGGGGCGGAACAGCTGCCTAGTTGCTGGGAATCAGGGAGGATAACTGGAAAGAGACTTGCAGTGAATTTTTCTCTCTTGTGCCTCACGTAAATCAGCTTGCTTTTCTGCTTTCCTAATTCTGCAATGAAAGTTACCACTCATTTTCTTTCCGTAGTCTAACGATATCCCTTTTTCCCCATCTATACTTTTATAGGCTTAATTCCTTGAGGCAGGGCGGTGGCGGGGTTGGGGGGGCAACGGACACAAAAGGACAACCATGAGGCAGGGCGGTGGCGGGGTTGGGGTTATAGGCTTAATTCCTTAAAAAAAAAAACATTTTTAATGCTTTTAGTAAGATGTTTGAACTGAGGGGAGTCTGATAAATGTATTCAAGCAATTGTCTTTAACTGGAAGTCCTCTTTTTTTCCCCTAATTGCCTAAGAAATATGAATCCATTTCTACGAAATTTCAACAATTCAGATAAATGAAAGTCACTTTCACTCCTTCTCTGATGATCCCATTCACTCCCAGATGTCACTATTATCATTTTTATGTATGTGTACTTTGTAATTTTTTGATAAATTGATTTACATACTTACAGAGAAAAGCAGTTTGATTTTTATGAGATTTTGCGATACTTATTGTTGACAAGAACATGGTCGTACTATATTCTTCTAAAATCTGCTTTTTTCTCTTCAATGGGTTTAGGAGTTTTTAATGTGGAAGGACATATAAGTGTAACTCTTCTCTTTAACTGCTTACTTACTATTCCATAATATGCATGTACTGTAGTTTATTTAACCATTCTTCTGTTGGTAAGCATTTAGGATGTTTACACTTTTCAGTGTTGTAAAAAACATCTTTATCAATATATGCATATGTACAGATTTTCTCATATAGGCACTACTATGACACCAGCCATCTGGAATTAGTGTCAGATTCCACAGGTTTAAGGGCACTGTCCTGAGAAGACTGTCCTCATTTCAGCTTTAGCTACATTTTGGGGTTCCTTGGCTGCCTGAATTTCTGATCAAATGACTACAAATTTGGAGGAATGGGGGTGTGAGGAAAGGTCCCATGACTTCTCAGGTTTGATAATTCACTAGAATAACTCATAGGACTCAAGAAAATGGTGTACTCGGGATTATAGTTTTATTATAACGGATATAAAGTAGGACCAGCCAAATGAAGAGACACAGTGTGAGGTCTGAGAGGATCCTGAACACAGTGCTTTCCTGCCTTCTCCTTATGGAATCAGGCTGTGTCACCCTCCTGGCACAACCGTGTGTTCACGAACTAGAAAGCTTCCCAAAGCCTAGGTGTCCAGACTTTTTATTTGGGTTTTATTACGTAGATATGGTTGGTTAAAAATTGGCCATATGGTTGGACTCAGTCTCTGACTCCCTCTCCTTCCTGGAGGTTGGCCTGTCTCATCACCCCTCAAGCTTTTTTACTCTTAGGACTGGTCTTTCTGGTGACTAGCCTCTATTCTGAATTGTTTTAGTAGCATAAAGTCACATGTGATCCCAGGGGGCTCATGAATAGTGAAGACATTCTTATCACTCAGGAAATTCCAAGGGTTTTAGAAGCTCTGTGCCAGGAACCCAGCAACAAAGACCAGACAAATTCTTTATTATACAACAGATAACCTAGAAGTAGGATTTTCTGGTTGAATGGTATCAACACTTTAATTTTTAATAGATATTGAATAGATAACTGATTTTAATAGATATCCACCTCAGAGGCACTGCTAATCTATTTTGCACCATTATATGACAATACTAAATTTTCCATAACTTTGCTGTTAGATGTTATTTTTTCCTCCATTTCACTTGATGAAAAATTTTGATTTGCATTTCATGATTGCTAGTGAAAATAAGCATCTTTCCATGTGTTTATTATTAGCTGTGTATATTTCTTTTTTGAATTGCCTACTCGTTGAATTTGTCTATTTTTTGGTTATCTATTTTATATTGATTTGTAGTTCATTATATATTCTACAGATTAGTCTTTGGTTGTTTATGTATTTTAAATATTTCCTCCCAGGTTATTGACTTACAAGATTAAATTTTTATGAATTAGATTGTGTCAATTCTAATGGTGCAGGGTTATGAATTTAAATTATTAAAATGCTATTTAAAAGTCTGTTGCTTCCTATAAAGAAGAAAGGGCCTTTTGGGAACCTGGGTAGCTCAGTCGGTTAAGCGTCTGCCTTCGGCTCAGTTCACGATCCTGGGGTCCTGGGATCAAGCCCCACATCATCAGGCTCCCTGCTCAGTGGGGAAGCCTGCTTCTTCCTCTCCCTCTGCCTGCTGCTCCCCTTACTTCTGCTCTCTCTGTCAAATGAATAAATAAAATCTTTAAAAAAAAAAAAGGGGCCTTTATTAATGGCAAGATTTTTTAAGGTGATTTTTAGCTGTCTCAGATATATTGGATCTAGTTTCAGAGGGATTTAAATTATACAAGCCCCCAGTTGTGTCTGTCCCATTTTGGGGGAACATTTGAACTCTTTCAGAGTAATGAAGAATGGGAAGAAGAGAATATTTATTGTGGCAGTATGGTGGGAGAAGTCCAAAAGTAATAACTAATTAAAAAAAAATTCTGTGAATGGATTTATCCAGATCATTCCTCTTCTGTTTTATTAAAGGTGATTTAAAATTGACCATAACTCCAAGTGACATAATTCTATAAATATTAAATTCTCTATTCTAATAACTTATTATATGTTTAGTATCTTTATAAATTGATATATGATGTGTTCTTCATGGAATATAGAAGTTTGTAGTAGAAGATTTAGTTCTTGTATTTAAAATTTTACCGTTGAAGTGTCTCCTGGCTGGCTCAGTGGGTAGAGTTCAACTCTTGATCTTGGGGTTGTGAGTTCAAGCCCCACATTGGGTGTAGAGCTTACTTAAATTTTTTTTTTTAACCATTGAAGTGATTTCTTAGAAATTTAAATATTAATTTTTTTTGGCCTAAAAATTTCAGAAATACATAGTTTCAATAAATATCAATGAAGCCTTGTTTATAGAACTCTTAGTTATATATATATATATGTATTAAATAAATCTTAATATCCCAGCATGAATGTTATCTTGTGTGATAATATTACTGGTTCACATCTGTAGATATTTTACAGTTTATAAAAGCATATTTACATACTCTGTATTTTCAGGTAACACTTTGCAATACACAGAGAACATAATTTTCATTTTCTAAATGAGAAAACTGAGCCTCTGAAATGTTAAGAAATTTGGCTTTTTTAAGCTGTATAAATCATTATGACTCTGAATCACATCAATGTTTTGTTTTCATTTCACCATGTGTATTAGTTTCCTATGGATGTTGTGACAAAGTACTACCAATCTAGTGACTTTTTTTTTTTTTTTAAGATTTTATTTATTTGACAGAAACACAGCAAGAGAGGGAACACAAGCAGGGGGAGTGGGAGAGGGAGAAGCAGGCTTCCCGCGGAGCTGGGAGGCCACCGTGGGGCTTGATCCCAGGACCTTCGGATCATGACCTGAGCTGAAGGCAGACGCTTAATGACTGAGCACCCAGGTGCCCCCCAATCTAGTGACTTAAAACAGGGCATATGTAGTATAGTTATGGAGGTCAGCAGTACAAAAATGGGTCTCACTGGGCTGAAATCAAGGTGTTTATAGGCTGCTTCTGGAGGTTCTAAGGGAGTACCTGTTTCCTTGTCTTTTTCCAGCATCCAGAGACCACCTGCACCCCTTCCTCTGTCTTCAAAGGGGGAGCAACATTGGGCCAAGTTTTCTCACACTGACCTCTCTCTAGTTTTAACTCTTCTGCCCCACTTCCACATTTTAAGGACCCTTGTGATTGAGTTGGGCCTACCCAGGTAATCTAGGATAATCTCTCTATTTTAAGATGAGTGACTAGCAACCTTAATTCCACTTTGCCATGTAACCTAATGTGGTTCCAGGAAATAGGCTATAGACATGTTTGGAGGGCCATTATTCTGCCTACCACACCATGATAACTCTTCAGTATCCCATTTTTTAAGGAAAATGAAGTGGTTTTGCATTCATAATGAGTTATCATTATGAGAGGGAAAAAATGATATCAAACTGGAAAAAAATAGAGTAAGTGTTATGTATTGGCTATTGTTTCTAAAAGAAAGTTAGAAATTCTTTTTCCGGGCACCTGGCTGGCTCAGTTGGTAGAGCATGCAACTCTTGATGTCAGAGCCATGAGTTCAAACCCCACATGGGGGTAGAGTTTACTTAAAAAAAAAAAAAAAAGAAAAAATTCTTTTTCTAAAAGATGGTTAAATAAATATTTCCCAAATCTTCTATGAAGCAATAAAAATGAATGAACTGGTAGAATTGGAAAAAAAAAAAAAACAGTAAACAAAAAACGCAGTAATAATCTGATATAGTCTCTTAAATAATTCAAAGCAGAGTTGTCATATTTATTCATTTTAAACACTAAAGTCAAGTCTAGTTATAGAAAAACGTTCTTCACTTACAGTGTTTTGGTCATTGAGTTCATAGGATAAACTTCAGGTAGTTCATAAAGCTTTTGAAATTACATACAAAATTTTGTGGTTAATGTTAATTTTTTTTAGAGGAATAATATATGGTTTTCATCAGATTCCATCACCTTAAATTAACAACCATTGGTCTACAATTTTTTTCATGTCCAGTTAAATTATTTTTTTTGGTACAGTTCTCTGATGTTTTTGTATAGTTCTTTTATACTTTAGATTTAACTTGTAAAAGTATTAAGCTTCTGCCACATGCTAGGTGCTGATAAGTAGTGAATGTAACAGACATGGACCCTGTTTTCGTCAAGCAGGGTAATTGTCACATTCTTTTCTAATCTTTTTTTTTAAACCATTTAAAATTTTTTTTCCTGAGCCTTCTCTAATTATCATCATTGAGAACTGACCGCTTTGTGGAAAGGAAGTAACTGCTTTTTTCCTTTTTGTAGAAGTTGAGGATTAATTTTCATACATTGGAATGCACAGATCCTAAGCATACAGTTTGAAGAGTTTTGGCAAATGCATTTGACAATACACTGTGTAATATACTATCAAAATAGAGAACATTTTCTTCACCCCAAAAAGTTTTCTTATGCTTCTTTACAGTTATTCCCACCCTACTTTCAAGAGGCTGCTTAGTATTAGCTGTTTCTATTATCATTAGTTTTGCCTGTTCTTGAACTTTATATAAATGGAGTCATACAACATGTACTCTTTCATATTTGGGGTAATTGTAAAGTAAGTTAGAAATGGGAGACATTGGAAAGATTAATGAAATTTTTTCTTGCTGCTCCCATTTCTCTGCTCTGTCCTTTCATGCTACTCCCTCTCGATTACCATACAATACTGTTAATGTGTGCACACTGAAACTAAGAATATACAAAGTGTTTAATGATGGATACGTAGTAGAAGGTGTGATTGTGTGAATATCTCAGATACAAGATAAACCTTTATTTAAAAATTAATGCTTAAATTAATTCCTACTTTGTTCTTTAATTTTTAAATTATCTGGGAAAGTTTTTAGATGATATTAAATGTTTTAGACGGTATTCACTATAGCAAAGTGGGATATAGTGGTTGATTTATTTGCAAATTGTCAATTGTCAGGAGAAGGACAAAGTTCCGAGAAGTTTATTTTTAGGATCAGTATTTCCAAGTATGAGGGAAATTTTTACTTGTCCATGGAATATAGATAAGTGGTTGAACAAAAATTCAAGAGTTGGAACTTTTGCTTTAGTCTAAATCTTTTTAAAAATTAAATAGATAATGGCCAGGCATAATTTTCTTTTTGCCTATAACATGTTTTTGTTTTCATACAAGTCTAAGAAGTATAAATGAGTCAGCAGTCATGTCCAGTGTTGTATTAGTTTCAGGTGTACAGCATAAGGATTCAGCAGTTCTGTACATTATTCAGTGCTCACCACGGAAAACATAGTCACCATCTGTTACCGTACAACACTATTACAATATCGTTGACTATATATCCTGTGTTGTACTTTTCATCCCATGACTATTTTTTTTATTTTTAAGTAAACTCTGCCCCTGACGTGGGACTCAAATTCGTGACCCCGAGATCACAAGTCACACGCTCTACCGACCGAGCCAAACCAGGCGCCTCACCACAACTTTATTTTATAACTGGAAGTTGGTACCTCTTAATCCCTTTTATCTATTTCATCCATCCCCCTATCCACCTTCCCTTTGGCAGCCACCAACTCTCTGCATTTAAAAGTCTATTTTTTTGTTTTTCTGCTCGTTTGTTTTGTTTTTTAGATTCCACATGTAAATGAAATCATATGGTATTTGTCTTTTTCTGTCTGACTTATTTCACTTAGCATAATACCCAAGTCCATCCATGTTGCAAACGGCAAGATCTTATCCTTTTTTATGGCTGAGTAATATTCCATTTGTGTGTATGTGTGTATGTACATGTGTGCACACATACATATGTATGTGTATGCACCACTTTGGGGAAGAGTGCTTTTAAAAAGCTAGTAAAAATTCCTAAAAGCAGTCTGGGGCACAGTTAGCTGCATTCACTTTTGATATATTAAATATTTTTGGAAGACTCACTGGTAATGGTAAGACCAAGTTCTACTTAGAAGTCAAGAAAACTAGCTTTATGACCTTCATCTTTCATTTTCTTGGACTTCAGTTTCCAAGATAAACTATAGAATAATAAGGCTTTAAAAAAACCAAACATGTCCATGTTTTTGATTTGAATATACTAGTACAGGCAAATTCCATTATTACAGATTCCAAAAAGGTAATTAAATTTACTGTATAAGAACAAATGATTAGGTCAGCAGCCTAGAGAGTGTCCTTTTGTAGGCTAGTGCACTAAAGGGAGTCATAATGGTTCTTGTAGAAAGGTACCTGCTGTTGCTTGTTCAAAGAAGGAGGTGGTTTCACTTTTTTCAGGGGTGGTGGTGAACTTGTGCTCTCAGCATCATTTCCTTGGTGTTCTGAAAACAATTTTCCTCTGAGAGTCAGGAGCTATAGAGGAATTTGGGAAATTTGACAAGCTTACTCCACCAAAATTTGAGATCTGTTGAGTATCAAATTGTCTACCATCCCACTGACATTATTCTTGCTTTTGCTTTGTATGAACATACTTAATGTCTTAAGACATTTTAGATTTTTTTTTTTTTTTTTGTCTTAAGACATTTTAAAAGGTGGTGTTATCTATAGCAGGGACTAGAGAAGAATATTCCTTATACTATATATGAAAATGTGATAATGGACTTTACAAGCAAAGGCAGCACAACAAAGCCTAGATATTCTTTTGTGTTTTAACTGACTTTAAAAGTGAGCATGGCGGAAACTTGTTCTCTTACCATCATATATAGTCTCTCTGATTTTTCTTTGTTGCTTTACTTGGTCATTAAATACTTAATGCCTGCTGCGGTAGGCTAGGTAGGCTTTCTGGTACTGAGAATGCAAAGGTGAAAAACAATATTTGTTCCCAAAAAGCACATAGTCTAGTGGAGAGATAGCTTGGAAACAAATGATTATAAAAGTGATAGGGGATTTGTTTTGGTATTTTGTTACCAAATTGAGTGTATATATGTGTAATGAGAAAAAAGACCAGGAGGTATTCATCCATATACTAAAAGTTGGTTGTCTCTGGCAGGTAGGAATACTGCTTTCTGTTTTCTCAAGTATTGTATTTGCAGTAATACACAGGTAACTTCTATAAACAGAAAAGAATTGGTAGTGGTTTCATCATCACGGCTACTATTAAAATTCTTGTGCTACCATTACTCATAATTCCAGAGCTCAGATTTACGACGCAAGTCTGTCTGACTCTGGGTATATGCCATTAGCCCTTTAGCCCCAAGGAGCAAAACCTATTGTAGATGGAAGTGATTAAACCTGCTTCAGAAGATTGTAATAAAGATTAAATGATATAATAGTTCCAAAAGTGCCTAGTACAGGGCCTGGTGCATTCCAAGTGCTTACCACCTTGCTAATCGAAGTTCAGTCTCTGGACCAATGGTATTAACTTCACTTAGGAGCTTCTTAGAGAACGATTTCAGGCCCCACCCCAGATTTATGGAAACAGATTCTGCATTTTAAAAATGTCCAGGTGATTTGTATGCACATTGCTACGTGAGAAGCACTGATTATAGCATACACCTTGGGAAAAGCTTTCCTGGTGCAGTATGTGACTTAGTCTCTGCTTTGTAAACTGACCACCCACGGCTCTTTCTGTATAGATGTTACCAATTGGCATATTGTTATTCCAGAGCCCAGAAATACTTTGCCTAAAATGACAATATCTACCTTGGTGCTTCCTGACTATAAAATAATGTATACTATTATTAAATCTTGAAATAACACATAAAAGTGTAACAAAATAAAAAAACTACTTGAAAATCCGCTCCCTGTGATAGATAAATAAATCATGGCACTTTGGCACACTAGTCAGTGCATGTCTTTATACATGTATATATGTTCTCACCTAATTTTGGGGGGACTTTCTTTCCCTTTTTATCCCCCCACCCACACCTTTACCTGCCAGATAAACTAACCCAGTATTTATCTTCTGAACCTTTGTGCTGTGCAGGAATACAATATATACACACAGAGAGGGATTTTGTGGTCACTGTTTTACAAAAATGGGATTATATTATGAGTGCTTGTCTGCATCTTTTCTTACTTGAAATACTGTAAAAATTCCTCAAGAAGTGTACAAATTCTTTTTAATAACGGCTTGATAGGCCGTGATAGGGATATTGGACAAATTCAGCTGTTTTTATTGATGGTCAGTTTTTGCTACTACAAACAGAAGTAAAAATCTTTGTCTATTCTTTGTATACTGATAGCATTATTGCTAGGATAAATTACCAAGTGAGGATTGCTGGATCAAAGGGTAATTCTTAAAAATTGTTTTTGTTATGAAATATATTTTACATACAGAATAGTATATAAAACACATATACATCTTAAAGACTAATAAAGTGAATTTTCGTGTACCACCATCGATGCTAAAATAGAACATCCATGGTTTCTTAAAATCTCCCTCTATGCCCTTCTATTGTATTCTCCTTACTTAATATTTTCCCTACTTCTATAGCTTTACCACTCAGTTATGCATCCCTAAACAGTTAATATGCTCAGGCAATAGGCTTGGTTTTCAACATTATATTAATGGAGTCATTGCAAATATGTTACATTATTTGTATATTTCACTTATGTTACTGTCTGTAGCTATAGCGTATTCCTCTTTATTTTTATTCATTCCATTGAATGAATACCACAATTTATCCATTTTTATTGTTGATAGAATTGGTCGTGTTTCCAGTTTTTTATTATTGTAAACAATGCTGCCATGAGGGGTGCCTGGGTGGCTCAGTTGGTCAAGTATCTGCCTTCGGCTCAGGTCATGATCTCAGGGTCCTGGGTGGGATGGAGGCCCGCATCGGGCTCCTTGCTCAGCAGGGAGCCTGCTTCTTCCTCTTCCTGCTGCTCCCCCTCCTTGTGCTCTCTCTGTCAAATAAATAAATAAAATCTTTAAAAAAAAAACAACAACAATGCTGCCATGAACATTTTTATTCATGACTCCTGGTGTATGTGTACACAAGTATTCTGGGGCAGTGGGCTTCAATCATTTTTGCTTTTTTATCCCCAAAATAATTTTGTTAAGCTATCTACCTCCTTGCACATTTTTAAGTTGACATTTTTTTATCATGTTTAAATAGTTTCAAGTATGTAATCTCAGAAATATTAAAAATATGATGTTTTAAAATATATGCCTCTTTTTTGTTATATAATTTTAATTCCAATATAATTAACATACAGTGTTATATTAGTTTCAGGTGTACAATAGAGTGATATAACAATTCTATACTCAGTGCTCGTCACAATAAGTGTACTCTTAATCCCTTCACCTGTTGCACTCATTCCCACCGCCCCACACCTCCCTCTGGTAACCATCAGTTTGTTCTCTATAGTTAAGAGTCCATTTTTTGGTTTGTCTCTTTTTTTCCCTTGTTCTCGTTTCTTTTTTTTTTTCTTAAGATTTATTTCTTTTGTGAGAGAACAAGTGCGAGCAGGGAGGGGTAAAAGGGAGGAAGAAAGAATGTGAAGCTGACTCTGCACTGAGCACGGAACCTGACGTGGGGCTCCATCCCATGACTGCTGTGAGATCGTGACCTGAGCCAAAACCAAGAGTCTGCTGCTTAACTGACTGCGCCACCCAGGTGTCCCCCTTTTGTTTCTTAAAATTCCATATATGAGTGAAATCATATGGTATTTGTCTTTCTCTGACTGGCTTATTTCACTTAGCATTATACCCTCTAGATCCATCCATGTTGTTGCAAATGGCAAGATTTCATTCTTTTTTATGGCTGAATAATATATTCCATTGTGTATATACATACCATGACTTCTTTATCCATTCATCTATCAATGGATGCCTGGGCTGCTTCCATAATTTGACTGTTGTAAATAATGCTGCAGTAAACATAGGGGTGCAAATATCTTTTCAAATTAGTGTTTTTATATTCTTTCGGCAAATACCCAGTAGTAGAATTACTGGATCATATAGTAATGCTATTTTTAAGTTTTTGAGGAACCTCATACTGTTTTTCACATTGGCTGCACCAGTTAACTTTCTCACCAACAGTGCACAAGGGTTCCTTTTTCTCCACATCCTTGCCAACACTTACTTGTATGTTTGATTTTAGCCATTTTTACAGGTGTGAGGTGATATCGCACTATAGTTTTTTTTTTTTAAGTTTTTATTCTAATTCCAACTAGTTAACATACAGTGTTATATTAGTTTTAGGTGTACAGTATATGAAAGGGTTAAATTACTATATTGTACTATACCCTGTGCTCATCACAAGTACACTCCTTAATCCCCATCACCTATTTAAGTCACCCCCGCCTCCCTCCCCTTTGGTAACCATCAGCTTGTTCTCTATAGTAAAACTGTTCTTGGTTTGCCTCTCTCTCTTTTTTTTTTTTTAACCCCCTTTGCTTGTTTTGTTTCTTAAATTCCACATGAGGGAAATCTTATGGCATTTGTCTTTCTCTGACTTATTTTTCTTAGCATTGTACTCTCTTGCTCCATCCATGTCATTGCAAATGGCAAAATTTCTTTTTGATGGCTGAGTAATATTCGTGTGTGTGTGTGTGTCTGTGTGTGCGTCACATCTTTATCCGTTCATCAGTCAGTAGATGCTTGGGCTGTTTCCATAGTTCAGCTATTAATAGATAATGCTGCCATAAACATGGGGTATATTGCTCTTTTAAATGTATCCAGTAGAATATAAATATAAAATACTCCAGTGTTTTGAGATTTGCTGGTATCTTTTAAAACATCCATGAACAGGCTAGTTTATAAATGTTAGAAATTTTGCATTGTTCCTTTTCCATCTTGAAATCCTATTTCTATTCAATTTCCCCCATAGAATTTTATCCCAGAGGAGCACATTTTTGTATTTAAAAGTCTTCATTAATCACTTTGTCATACTCTTCTTCATGTATGCATGTGTATATATGTATAAAATGTATTTATGGTTTCATACATTTTAAATATATTTTAATTTCATTAAAAATTTTACATTGCCATCAAGCTCTAGATGTTAAATATTGCAGTTTCCAACAGTTGATCAAAAATAACACTGACATAAAAATGTCATAGCATAAAAATAAAGTGTAAGAAAGGCACGTGAAATGGGAGATAGAGGGAAGGAGAACCTATACCACTTTCAAGTAAGTATAAGAAAAGGCACATTCTGAAGTTGACTATGTGAAAATTGATGCTTTGGAAAGCCTTGGGGTACCCTCTATTTTAAGACCACTGCTCTCAGGTAGGAGAGAAATCTTTGCCTTAGTGGAGAAGAGTACCATAGTGTTTCCTGAAGTGATTAAACCAGTTTCAGTACCCACTAGCGGTGAATTTATAGTTCAGTTATTCTGTATCCTCCCTACCTTCTGTCAGACTTCCTAATTTTTGCCATTTTGGTGGGTAAGAAATGATATTTCAGTGAGATCATAATTTTCTTTTCCATGTTGCTGACTTACTGTTCATAAACATTTTCAAGTGCCTGTGTCTTTTGCTTATTTTTCTGTCATTTGTCTTCTTAGTGATATGTAGGAGCTCTTCATATATTCTGTATTCTACTTTTTTGTCAGTTGAGTAAGTTCTAAATTTCTTCTCCCACCTTAATGCTTTGTGAGAGTAAAAGGAAAACTATACAGAAAGGTTGAGAAAAATAGTATAATAAACCATCATTTCTCAGATTTAACATTTATCAACATTGTTGTCATACTTTATCATCTCTCTTCCCCCCCCTTTTTTCCCCTGAAATATTTTAAAGCAAATTCCAGACATTCATTTCTAACGAAGACTTGGTAAACAGAAGTCACTTATTTAATGTTACATTTATCATTTTTTTCCTATTTTCTAAACTCTCCCCTTCTCCCAGGTTTTAAAAAATATAATAGCTTTGCCTTTTGTATTAGGACGTCAATCCTCCAGGAATTGATTTTTGTATATAAGGTAAGGGTCCAGTTTTTGGATACCCATATGGACACTCATTTGTCCCAGCACTGTCTAGGAATCCTGCTTTCTGCATTGCCACCCTTGTCATAAAGTGTTTGCTTCTTTCTGGGAGCCTGACAGCACATCAGTGGCCCCAGGCCAGCAGTGCGGCATCGCCGTTGCCTGGGAACGGGTTGTACAGATTATTGGGCCCACCCACTTACTGTGACCTTGGAAGGGGGTGGAGCAGCGGCATTCCACGTTTAAATAGGCTCTTCAGGGATTCTGACACAGGTGGGGTGTGGGAATGCCAGTTTAGGGGTTTGAGACCACCTTGGAATTACAAATTCAGATAGCAAAAGCAGCAGGTGCTCTGTTTGTGTTTCCAAATGTTCAGTGGTGACTTTTCCACGCCTTCCTCACCCAATGTCAGGGTTCAGTGGATTTTCCTTGAAGTTGCCTGGGGGTGGTGGCGAGGAGAGTTAACTTCTAATAGTGAAGTCATAGCCCATTGAGGGCATCCTAGACTGCTTTTTAGGGAAATGCAAACTGAAGTAATAATACAATAGCACTTTATGCCAGTTAGATTGGCAGAGAGGAAAGTAATAACATAGCACTGCAGGTGACATGGGTTTTAAGTGATACTGGTAGAAATGTAAATTGTGCTGGTCTTTCAGGAAACTTAAAAACAGCTTATATGCAGGCAAAAATTGTCACGTCAAAGGAGCAGCTTTGGGGAAGTATGTTGGCGGCAAATGCAACTTGCCATTGCTTTCATTTTTCTGTGGTGAAGACGAGAAAAATATGAGTGAATGTTACCAGCCTCTCATGTTTAGGGGACGAGGGGTGGGGCTTGCTTAACTAAACCGCAGGAATAAGTGGACTTAGGGGACATTCACATAGGCCTAGAAGAAATGATTGAGAGAGCTTGATTGATTAAAATATTGCAGCTTTCTTCCTTGCTAATCCACCAGAAAAAGGTGTAACAGAAAAATGAGAAAGAAACAAAGAGGGACGCCTGGGTGGCTCAGTCGGTTGAGCGTCTGCCTTCGGCTCAGGTCGTGATCCCAGGGTCCTGGGATCGAGTCCCGCATCGGGCTCCCTGCTCCGCGGGGAGCCTGCTTCTCCCTCTGTCTCTCTCTCTCTCTCTCTCTGTCTCTCATGAATAAATAAATAAAATCTTTAAAAAAAAAAAAAAAAAAAAAGAAAAATGAGAAAGAAACAAAGGACTGGGCAAATTAAAAAGGGAACTGTATGTCAGTGGTATGCTGGAATGAGCTCTTCCTGGAGTTGATGGTTAAATCCAGGATTTTGGCAATCATTGTTAAAATGAAATTATATAAATTTACAAATAAACTATATTTAAAACATAGTAAATTCTCAACTCATCACTTCCTCGTTATTTTATTATGTTTTACTATTTGTGTTCTTGAGGTTACTTCCCCGTGCTGTATTCAATGATGATGCTTTGAAAACTTGAAATCAGTCGTAGTTTATACCATGGAAATCAATAAATACTAAAAGCCAGGATTTTTTCTCTTCTGCAGAGTAGTTGTTAAACATCTCCCAGAATACCAGTGGGTATAAATAACATTTTGCTGTTCGAGACTCCAATTGCCTTTCATCTTTGTACGTATACTTGTTTTCTGAAGTTTTGGGCCTTCCTCTCTCCTGTATGTAGTGTTAATTGTTCTTAGGGAAAGGGGAACTATTTATACTAGTTCTACTCAAGTGTTTTTAAAAAAATATCTTAAGCTTATTTAGCTTTTACTAAATAATGTAGACTGTATTATGCAAATTTGTTCTCCAAGTCTTTTTAAAACAATGTTATTTAAAGGTATCCTTGAAAAATCTTTCTTTATAACAGCCATACAGAATTTATCTGTCTTCAAAGCCATTAGTCTCATTTCTTGAGTTTGTTGTAACAAGAAGGAATATACTTTTTTTGTTCCTTTTAACATGGACGTGTTTGCATGTGTTGTGTGTGTGCGTGGCTTCTTATTCAGTTTTATAGATGAGGTTGATCAGTTAACGCTAAGAAACACTACTTTTCTAGTATTTCTACTTCTAATTTGATTTTTTTGGTAAGATTACAGTTTTTTTTTGTTTTTTAAATTATTTTCTACTTGTATATTTGGTGTCTTTATGTTCTGGTATGTTAGAAAATCAATGAATTGGGAAATTTTCCATGAGACTGTGATTCACTTTATCTGTCATACATAATTTCAGCACTTACAGGAATAAGAAAATAAGACTGAAATGTTGTGAACATATTATTCTAAGTTGCTTATTTATTACCATCTATATAGTATAGTGGTTTAAATTCTTGGATCTATAGTTGGACCTTTGTGACTTTGGCCAAATCATTTAAAGTCTCTCAGCCTCTATTTCCTCAGTATTAAAGTGGTGATAACACACCTACCTCATATAGTGGTTTTGAAGATTAGATGAGATAATGTAGCATTTAGCAGATTGGTAAATGGTACATTTTCATGGTAAAGTGCTCTGCAAATGTGAGCTAACATCCTTATCAAAATGATAAATTCTATCTATGAGTTGCCCTAAAAGGTGGATATGAAAGCCAGTAGTAAGTAAAAGATTACATGAAATACTTAAAATAATAAAAGCTATTGAAACAAAGTCATGAAGAGTAAAATTCAATCTTTTATGGCATATTAGATGCATATGAGTAAGGTGATTAAATGTTGTCACCTTTCATTTATTTGTTCAGGATAATGGTTTGATAGCCATACCAGCAAATAATAACACCATGTATTTTGTTCACTGAAATGCTAAACAACTACTTTAGTTCTATAAATATATTTTTGGATAAATGTAGATGATTTTCCTAAAATACTGGATAGCCCAATTGCTAAAGAACGGAATTTAAGTCAAAATAGGATTCTGGGTTCCCTTAGCAATTTAAGTTGTATATTGACTTGTTGGCCATAATAAAAGTTACAGACTTTACCTTCTTTGCCTTCCCAAGTCTGCTTTTCAGAATAGCTAGCTGTTAAGTAGCCCTGTGTCCAAGTAATAAGTAAAACAGGAATAAGAGGCAGAAGGGGGCATTGATAACCCACCTCTCAATACTACTAGGAAGCTAGCTGTCTAACCTTATATTTTGTATTTATTTGCTATTTTATTCTAGTTACCTAGAGTTGATATTGTTTTGCCACTTTTTATTCTTAGTATTGATTGGGTTTTCCCTTTTTTTTCTACTCTGCTACCTCTATTCCTTCTGGAACCAGTAGTTTAATGGTAAGTATTTAAATAAGCTTTACAAAGTTTTTGACCTAGTGAGGAATTTTTTGCCCTCACCTGTCTTGCTGAAAACTTTGTAGACTCCAGATGGTCTCTGTGGTTTCCCAGGTTTTCATTGTTGCCTTGTTTGTGTGTAGACTGACAAAACTTTAGTTTTGAGGTACTCCTGTCCTTGCATGCTGTGTCAAATGGCATCCATTGTTTGTGTGTTTCATAGTGATGTTTTTCCTGGAGCTTGCATTCTTATTTCCCTTCTTACTGCTGGTTTTTGTTTTTGATTTTTGTTTTTTTTTTTGTGGGTGGGTTTGGGGTGAGAAAAAAAATCTTTCTCACATCACTTTTATTTTTCCTGCAGTATTTGGAATCTTTCCAAATTTTGCCAGTTAGATATATGTAAGATGTCTGTTCTGTATTCATTAAAAGCATAATTACTGTTATCTTTGGGCAGAATTATAGATTGAGTCCAAGTCTATTAAATGATATTGGTGTCCTCCATTGACTCTTAACTGCTAAATTTTCTGTCAGACTCTGTTGCTTTACTTCTAGTTTAAAATTTCAAGATGTTTGAGCCTTTCAAGTATTTTTAAAAGGTACAGATATGACTTTTAGGATTTATCATAGCAATATCTATTCATCATGCTGTTGCCTCAAAACTTTGTATTTTAATTTAATGAAATTTGCATTTACCACCAAGCCTAATTTTTTTTTTTTAACTCAGCTTATGAAATACAATTTAATTGATTAAAAGGGTGAGGCTAAGTTTATTTTTTTATTTTTAAAGATTTTATTTGTTTATTTGAGAGAGAGAGCATGAGCAGGGGGAGTGGGAGAGGGAGAAGCAGACTCCCCGCTGAGCACGGAGCCTGATGTGGGGCTCAATCCCAGGACCCTGGGATCATGACCTGAGCGGAAGGCGGACACTTAACCGACTGAGCCACCCAGGTGCCCCGAGGCTAAGTTTAGAGCACTAAGATTCAAATAGTAAACTTAGAAAGTCACTTTCATAACATTCTGTCATCAGAGATCTCTTAAAATTTTTTTCTTGTTTATACATAAGAAAAATGAGTAAAACAGAAGCGTACAGTTTTACAATGCAACTGTCACCTATGTCTAGAAGTAGATAGTACCTCAGAAACCATCCCATGTGTCTTCCTGATTATAAAACCTTTTCTTTCTTTTAGAATAACCATAATTTTTATAATAATCATTTCCTTGCTTTGTTTTATTATGTCACCTCGATATAAGTTGGATCATACTCTTGTTTTGGGTCTTCTTTTCCGCCAGTATTGTAAGATTGATTTATATGTGTGTAGGATAGGGGAGGAGGAAGAATTTTCCTTCTACCCTTCTGAGTTCTTAGCTGAGACTCCTGTAATAAAAGACAGATTAACAAAACAAAAAACGGGCACCTGGGTGACTCAGTCAGTTGAGCATCTGACTCTGGATCTCTACTCAGGTCTTGATCTCAGAGTTGTGAGTTTGAGCCCATTTTGGGCTCCACACTGGGGGTGGAGCCTACTTAAAAAAAAAGAAAAAAAGACAAGGACAAACAAGTTTATTAACACGTATGCTTCATTAATGCATGGGAGATAGCCAGGGCAAAAAGAGTAGCTCTCTCATGGCTTAGATGACTTAGAATTCAGGCCTAAGTATCATCTTAATAGGGAGATGGGAGAGGAGATGTAGTCCCCCAGGGGAGAGTAAATGATTTTTTAGGAAAGCTGAATGGGCCTTTAGAATAGATGAGAATAGAATAGATGATCATACATGACACAGTTGGTGGGGATGTGGTGTCAACTTCTAGTCTCCTCTCCTGTGATAAGAGTCAACCGTTCCTGGTTGATGAAACTGCTAGGGAGGGGATTTATGGAAATGGGAGATAATCTCTTTAGATAGATAAGGGAGTTCAGAGTAAGCCTCTCCTTGTATTTGTTGTTTTTTAAAGTGCTTTCAGCTCAAAATAATCAGTATACCAAAGAGGCCTCTTTTGGAGTGGCATATTCTGCCCTTCAGTAGCTGTCGTCATCCACATCCATCGTTCCATTCTATGAATATGCCATAGTTTATTAAGCCATTCCATTATTGGATATTTTTTCCATTTTACTATTATGAACACTGCTGCTCTGAATATTTTGTTAAACACGTATTCTGGTGAACATGTGCATAGATTTCTTTGGGACAGTATTAACTCAATAGTGTGATCCTCTGACCAGCAGCACTGGTGGTGTCAACCATGAACTTGTTAGAAATGCAAATTCATGGGCTCCACCCTCACGTACTGAATCAGTTTCAGGGGTCCAGAAAACAAGCTCTCTGGATGAATCTTATGCACGTTAAAGTTTGAGAATCACTGCTCTGGGAGATGTACCTCAAAGTGGAATTGCTGAATCATAGGTTATGCATACCTTCAGCTTTATTTCAACTGTTTTCCAATATAGTTGTATCAATTTTTACTTAGGCTGGTGGTGTTTGAGAGTCCATTGTTGCTCTGCATCCATACAATTAGTATTGGCAAAGTTTTTTTTTTTTTCCAGTAGAATTTTAGTATTTTCTGAGTTCACTTTTAACCACAGTTGAATTTTGCCTTTTCAGATTTATTGCAAAAATGGACTTCTTAGATTTACTGGAGACTTTTTAAAAAATATTAGAAAAGTTTTCATATATGCTGAGCTTAGAAGTAGTACAATGAACTCTTAAACTTCATATAGCCATCATTCACACTTACCAGTTAATTATCTTTTGCCATATTTGCTTCATCTATCCCTTTTCTCTGAAATATTTTAAGCCAGATCCCAGATACCATATCACTTTATCTCGTATATTTAGTTGTGCATATTTGAAATATATGCCATTTCTTTACTTGATGATAATGTCTTTCTTAATGAGGGCCTTTTTTATTTTAAAAAGAGCAACATCATTAAAAACACGTAAAAACTCTGAAATAATGACAAAGCACAGTTTATAAACTGTTATCATTTGGGATATCATGAGAGATTTTGAATGAACTTATAGTCTTTGAACATTCTCTGCGCTCCTCTAATGTATTCAGTTAAGTAATCATACTGAATGCTTTCTATTTCACGAGCAGAGTCAAAAATTCAGGTTTCTTAAAATGATGGATTATCCAAGGTTTTGCTCTTAGGGATAAGGAAATATTTTGAGTGCTTAGAAATTTATTACTTCTCTAATAAAATTAACATGTGTTAATGATGACCGTCCTAGTTGATGATTTGAGTAGACTGTTAAGAGACTTTATTCTGACTCTTTATTCTTAGAAGCAACCCTCACAGACATACAGTCTTCCACATCTGCCACTGGCTTGCTGTGAGTTGTGCTGAGTTCAATGCCTTGAATCAGCACATCCTAGTGTCACCTTCCAGTAGAATTAAGAGTACATTCATGGTTTTATAATGAATCAAGTAGTGAGTAGTTTTTGAGTGGGACTACTATGTTGCATTGTTGGATAAAAGTGAAAGTAGAGGTAACTTTTAGAGTAGTTAGGAAGGCAAAAATTAAGTAACACTGCATATAATTATGCAATACAAAAGATATACAATACTCTGGTTGATTTTTGCATTTGTGATTCAATTAAATACTAAATCATGTTGATGGGAAACTAGAGCTACATGGTATGTAATATACATTATTTTTTAAAAAGTCAGTGGTTGGAAGATAACTGAAGCTGGAGTTGGGAGCGAAGACATAATGCCGGGGTTTGTATAATGAGTAAAAAGGGTGTGTGTGTGTGTGTGTGTGTGTGTGTGTCTCGGTGTGTCTGGGTGTGTGTTTTAAGCAGAGTAACAAGATCAAATTTGTATCTTGAAGATGGCCTGTAAAAATAGTTTGGGATATGGAAGGGCTAGAGCAGATGTGTATAGAAGTTACTGCAGTAGTCCAGGAAAAAAAGATAGAAGTTAGATAAAAGGTGGTGATGGATGTCTGAAGAGGTGTAGGGGATTTGACAGGTCCTTGGGAGGTGAAATCCACCAGGTTGGTGGTGGGTTGAGAATAAACAGATAGGGCAGCTGCAGGGAAGCAGCGATAATACTGGACTGGGGAACATCATCATCATTCTTCAACTCTTGTAGGTAAAACTTAATCAAGTTCACTGGCAGCTTACAGAGTTTTTATCATGACCAAAATTTTTCAAAGGGGTTTTCATACTTCCCCCCGTTTTGAAACAAGTATTTAGACATTTTGAACAATTTTTAATGACTTCAGAGATTAGCGAACTTTCAGTAAAGGGCCAGATAGTAAATATTTTAGGCTTTGCAGGCCATTTGATTTCTGTCACCATTTTTATAGTGTGAAGCCAGCCACAGAAAAATACATAAAACATATAAGTGCACGCATGTAGTGGTGTTCCAATAAAATTTTATTAGTGGAACTCAAATTTGAATTACACAGAATTTTCATGTGTCACAAAGTATTATTTTTCTTTTTTTACCCAGCCATTTAAAAAATCATTCTTGACTCAAGGGGCTATACAAAAGCAGGTGGTTAGGCTGCATTTAGCCCATGGGCCCAGTTGTTTGCCAGAATTACTCCAAGTGCGGTTTCTTTGCAAGAAACTTTTAAGATAAATAGCAAATAGGCTGTTCCGATGTTAATTCCTTTCATTCCTAAGGAGTTATAAAGTCTTAAGTCTGTAATGCTGTCATTTGATCCTTCCTTTTGTGAGTTTGGGGGGCCCCAAGAGACAGGAATACCCATAAAAAAAGGAACTACCAGCAAACTCAGTATTGCTAGGGAAATGTTTAATGCAGAATGAATTCCCTGAAGAACTGTAACTTTAAGAAGGTAATTAACACGGTAGCAATGAGAAGTAGTTTCCAGAGGTCAGCCCCTATGGGAAAGAAAGTCAATAACTTTTGTTAGACTAAATACATACAAAGGTGTTAAGAAAGTGGAGTTGGGTTATAGTGTAGAGATCTTTTTTTTTTTTTTTAAGATTTTATTTATTTATTTGACAGAGACAGCGAGAGAGGGAACACAAGCAGGGGGAGTGGGGGAGGGAGAAGCAGGCCTCCCACTGAGCAGGGAGCCGGACATGGGGCTGGATCTCTGGGCCCTGGGATCATGACCTGAGCCGAAGGCAGACAGACACTCAACGACTGAGCCACCCAGGCGCTCCAATACAGTGAAGAGATCTTGATGTGTACTTGGGAGTTTGGCATTTCTTTGCTCTTCTTGGAATATCATACACTAGTGATTTCACATCTGTTAAACTTGAAAACCTTTATAGAACCAGCCCCTTAATTCTAAATCAGATTTGATAGGATAAGTCATAAGGATTAAATTATGTATGCATGGCATACTGGAGATACTGGCAACATTGAGCCTGCTTATTTGAGTGCAAACAGAGTGGGCAAAGTTTTATCTACGGATAAGCAATACTGATTACAGTCATGTGCTCAACTGTTTCAGTTAACATTTGATTTTTATTGTGATACTAAACTGTTAATGGGTGTTTTGCCTTCATTTACCTCCTCATTTGTCATGGTGGCCATAAAAAAATTAATTATTGACAATAACAAAATATTTTTAGCCAGTATATTTAATATTTTAAAGCTCCAGTTGTCCAAAGAGCATTTCTAAAAATCCAATCAAATTTCGTTAGGTGCATTTTGCATTTGATTAGATACCTAAAAGTTATTTGGTAAAGAATGTAGTATTTGTGATAAGTAGATTTATGTTAAATGCACACATGAGAATTGCTGTATTAACATTAATTGTTGATAAGAAATCTCTACAACATGAAAGACATTACTTATAGTGGAAAACAATAGAATAGTTAATATTTTAAAAAGTTATATCTGGCTATTTAAATTACGGTTTTTTGTTTTAATTATTTTTGTCTCATTTCAAATTATAGTATGTTAGTATGTGGGGAAAAGTAGTTTTATTCACATAAGTGTAAGATACAACTAGGATGGCATGAATATGCTATAAACCTAATTTTTAAAACTTAAGAAATGTAGATGTTTTGCATCCTTGTCCTCGTGTATTATCTGTGACCCAGTGCTTTTTCTTTCAGTATTGTTTTGCGTTTCCATTTAAAATGTTTTTTTCTTTTTTGGAGAGCATAGAGCACACTGAGCAGGAAGTTGCAACTGTAGGAAAGAGGATATATCTTTTCGTTCTTTGCTCTGTCTTCCTGTTTTCCCACCTATATTCTAACAGCTCTGTTTTAGCCAGTACATCAAGGCTCTGTACGTTCTCTTGCTCTTTAAGCCTTACCAGTTGGGTCTTAACTTTTCTTTTGCTTCTTTGTTCTAAGTAGCTATTCTTGAGGAATCCTTTCTTTAAGTCTCTAATTCCATGCAAATGAATGGTATCAGTAAGATTTTAAGATGTAGTTGATCAGGATGAGTGATAAAAGATTACCTCCTTTAGAAACAAAGTACACACTAAGAATTTTAGCATTTTTAAAAAAGATTTATTTATTTTAGAGAGTTGGGCCCACGCAAGTTGGGGAAGGGGCGGAGGGAGATGGAGAGAGAATCCTCGAGCAGATTCCCCATTGAGTGCAGAGCCAACACTGGGCTCTATGCCAGGACCCCGAGATCATGGCCTGATCCAAAACCAAGAATCAGGTGCCCCTAAAAATTTTAGCATTTTATTAAAAAGTAAATCCTTTAAGAATACAACATACGTACCGTTTTCTGCTCTTTAAAAAAAACTTTTTTTTTTTTTTGGTCAGTGAGGGAGAATTTATACTGTGATTATCAGGAGAATTTGTTTTCTCAACTTTGTGGTCCCCACCCCATTTTCTACTTTTTAGAGAATTAAATTTTATATATTTTGTTGTCTTTAATTCTGATAGCTGACAGCATAATAAAACCTCCGTGGTGGGTGGGTCTATGTGCACGCATGCATGTGTTACAGGTACATATGTGAAAGGGAGAGGGGGAGAGGTGGAGAGGTGGAGAAACATAGTGAGCCTTGCTTCAAAAATAACATTTAGCTACCTGCTCAGAGCTGCCATTGTTAGTTTGAACAGTAAGAGAATTGTGGAAAGAGAAAAAACTCTATACTTTATCCCCAAATTTGGGCAAGAGGAAGGATATATTAGGAGGATATAGTTATTCATTCATTAAGTATTGAGTATCTGCTCTACTTTGGCATGGTTCTGTGAAGTAAATGGATATCTTGATGTGAAACATGAAGATATGTTTAATTTTTTTTTGGAGATCTGTTTTAAAATCATTCCCTAGGTTTTCAAGTTCAGTGCAATATTTTGAATATTTCATACTTTTATTTGAAAGTTCTAAAGTCATGTGACAGTGGTTTCATTAAGACTATAACTAATATCTAGTTCTTGAATACATTTTTAGTCTAATGAAGTCTGGTTACTGCACAATAAGAGCAGTAATTTTGTTTTCGTTTACATTTTAAAGAGACTTAAGGACTTCAGTAAAATTCAGCTGAACCTTTGATAAATAGTTTCTGGAATAGCTAAAACATGGTGAGACAACAATAAATTTGATAGGAACAATATGTAGATCTTACAGAACCTGAAAGGAAACTGATAAACAGTTATAAGCCATGCGGGCGTACCCACGTTGATACTGTTTCTAGAGCTCATCATCAAACTTTGGTCATATTCTCCAAGTCAGGGGACTTGGAAATATGTATATTTAGAAGCCAGCTATTTTAGGACATTAAGGTTATTGAGAATTTTAGCTGTGGCCTATGTAGATTTATCATGTTTTGTTGTAAGCCAACAAGTGTAAACAGTTAATAACTGTAGTGGTTAGAGTTCATTGTAATAATTATTCTGAGATCTGTAGTTTAAATTTTTTTCTCTTCATTTGACTTACATGTTTATCTAGGGCCATTGCAAAACATACAGCTCATATGTTACATATGACCCCATAGGCTGGTGGGCATTGTACAGCTGAACTATGTCTCGGATAAAAAGCTGTGGCTTAGAGGTGCATTTCTCCATCGAGTGTGTGAATTCCTAGAGCAAATACCATTATTCCATCCTCTGCCTCCCATCCCCATCTCCAACAGAGAGAAAATTCTAGAGCAGAGGCTATTGTCCTATATATGAAAATAAACAAATAGACTCTGACTACTGTTGAAGTTCAGGCTCTGTTCCAGAAGTGCCTTGCGTACTGTTGTGGTCTGAATGTTTGTGTTCCTCCCCAGTTTGTGTTGAAAACCTGATGCCCCAGAGGATGATATTAGGAGATGGGGCTTTTGGGAGGCAGTTAGGTCATGAGGGTAGGACCCTCAAGGGTGGGATTGGTGCCATTATACAAGACGCTCCAGAGAGCTTCCAGCCCCTTTCACCCTGTGAAGTTAGAGAGAATTCTGTGACCAGGAAGACCTCACCCAGTGGTTGTGGCACCCTCATCTCCAGAACTGTGAGAAATATATTTCTGTTGTTTATAAGCTACCTAGTCTCTGGTATTTGGTTACACAAATAGACTGAAACACATATATAGTCAAGTCTCTACAATTGCTCCCAAGAATGTGGAGACATTACCCTTGGCACTGAGGCGGCCTCCTCCTTTCCTGATAGTGATGAAAACTGCTTACCTCCCTTCGTCTGTGTTTTAGTCATTCTGTACTCTGCTTCACTACCTTACAACCCCAGTGGGAATGTGCGGCCATTTTGAGGTTCATTGATGATAGAAGATACTCAATATATTGAATTTTATAAGACTCATTTATACTAGTTAAACCACTGATCCCTAGGTCCTTGTACTATTATTGGCATACTCATATTATAAATTATCAAGATACCTTGTTTATATCGCCACGTGGAATTTATTTAGTTTTGCTTGGGAGCTCACCTACACTGTACTACCATAGTTTAAATTTACTTTTTCACCATTCTGAATAGCTGTTTGCTTCTTCTGTTCCCCTTTTCTAGCTGTTTAATATGAGCAATCACATCATATCCTATTTAGCATTCTTACGTAGGATGGGTTAACTTCTTAATTCATTTAAACAGATTTAAACAAAATATTTGTTTTCGCAGGGAAATACCCATGGTGCTGAAGATCTTTATTTTCTAATAAAACTGTGAGTTACAGTATCAGAATTATTTTCCATATATAATAAAAGGTTTACACAAATTATAGGGACAGAGAAGTGTTCTTTGTCAGTTGTAGCCCACCATTAAGATCTTTTATAGTTAATTGATCAGATATGTGGGATGTATGTATTTAAAATAATCTAGACAATAAAAAAGCCAAAATATAGAATGAGAAATCAAGCTAATGGTGTATTTTTGGGAGTGGAGTTGGAGAGATGAATAAAATGTTGATAGAAAGTTGGTTGATAGGCTATAGAACAATAAAAGGAATACTAAAATAATGGAAAAGAGTAAAATAATGAGTAGGAAACAAAAGCCAAAAGGTGGGCATCTTTGCAGTATTTTTTTTTTTAAGATTATGAATATGTCAAAGACATGAACATTTATGCCTGTTGTGCTTGCATTTTAAGACTTTAACAATGGCTGCAAAAATTTTTCCACTTGGGTGTAGGAAAGTTATTGAATCTTTATCTCTCTCGGTTTCTGAATAGTTTCCCAAATATGTGAAGTACATTTGTTAAGATATCCAGGATTGGTCCCAGTATGGATTTTGATTTGCTTGTGGTTCCTAGCGTATGTTCTTAATCCTAGCCATTTATTTTGTAGAATTTTGCCACTGTTCACAAGGAATATCACTGCTCTTTGAAAATAAACAAGGTCAAAATAGATCCCCTCTAATGGTTTCATGGTTATAACATTTTTATGTATAAAGAATTGTAAATTGTTAGTTTAATTGGTTATAAATGCTTATGAGAGAGGTCTGGTAGATGAGTGGCCTGCAGAGTGTAATGAAAAGAGACCTAGTTCTGGGCATACTGCTAATTTGTTTTACAGCGTTAGGCACACAATTTCACTTCACTTTTCTTATCTGTAAAAGATGAGAGTAGATGTTCCCTTAGGGTCCTAAATGGTGTGGGAATAATTCCGGTAAACATGGAGAAGTAGCTCTTTTTAAATAACACTGAGGTCGTTGTTTGGTGTACCTAGTATAAAGCATATAAAAATGTCCTGTAAGTATCTTATCAAAAGAGGGAAAAGAAGTTACACCCCTCCCACCCCCCACCCCCCCACCCCCGGTTTTAAACTACAAAGAAACCTTTAGGGCATATTTAAAGAACTCTTGTAGTACATTTTATGAATCATTTCAGTGTGCTGATATTTAACAAAAAAAAAAATTACACTTTGTGGGGCACCTGGGTGGCTCAGTTGGTTAATTGCCTGCCTTGGGTTCAGGTTATGATTCCCGGGTCCTGGGATCCCTGCTCAGTGGGGAGTCTACTTCTCCCTGTCCCTCTGCCACTCCCCCATGCAGCCCCCTTGCTCGTGCTCTCTCTTAATTAATCTTAAAAAAAAAAAGTATATGAAAAAAGAATAAAGTGATAGAATTGCCACAAATAGGTGATAGTAGAAAATAATTACTTTCCCTAATATACTTAAAATATGATCTTGATATATAAGCTTTTCAGGAATGTTTATTGTGCAAATTGATGTATAGTGATACTCATTTTGTAGGTTCATCAAGGATGGTTTTTGATGATTTATAGAATTCAATATTTAAATATTTAATCTAGTAAATACGCTTGTTAAGCAGGGTTAAAACTTATTCTATATTGTGTTGTGGGAACATTTGCTGTCCTGTTTTTATTTTGTTAGAGATGTTTTTGTCCTTTATTAAGTAGCTGTGATTAGTGAACAATGTAGGCTTTACTTAAGTGTTTCCTTTTGGCTTCTTGAGCACCTTTTTTCATAAAGCAGAAATTTTACTTATTAGACAGACATGATAGAAAATAGGCAGCCTGCAACTCATCTTGCTGGTGGTTATTTAAGTTACTTGGCTTAAATTTTCTGAGGAAATTTTTCATAACATAATCCTATATTTGCCAAACTCTGAGCAGGTCCTACTGGCAAATAAAATACCTTCTCCTCAGTTTACACTCCAGACCTTTTGTTGTATGGCATATATTGTATATACTATAAAACTTTGCTTATGGATGTTGATTTATTTACTTTTCTTTTTATTGGCATGTTTTTACCTATTTTTACTGACATGTTGAGAACAATTTTACCTTTAAACTGATTTTTTTTTTTTTTTAATGCTGTTCATTCCTGCAAGTGATGGTTAGGACTCTATTATAAACTGCAGTTAGAATTCCCTAATCTGCTTTTAATTGTACAACTCTTGCCTCTGTAGAACTAAGGCCAACTATACAGTCCATTCATGCATGCATTTAGGTATTTATTAAGTCAGCTCTAGGTCTAGCTGGATGCTGGGGTAGGGTGGTTGAATAAAATACTTAGAAGAATATACAATTTCTGCCCCACAGATGTTACTCCAGTTTGGGAGATAAAATCTACATGGAAGAAATGTAGATGATATATATCAAATGACCGTTACCAATGAACGGAATGTAGTAGAACAGAGAGGGACATTGTGGTTTTGAGTTCTCTTAAAAGGTTTCATTGCAATGCTGAGACTTGATCTGGGCTTAAACAGTTAGGAGCAGATTGTTGATAAAATAAGAGAAAAAGCAAGGCATATTGGCTTAAGAGCAAGGGCATAAAGGTGTGAATGGGTATCTTCTGTTGGAGGAAAGATTACATTGGCGACACCAAATTTGTATTAGGGTAATAGCTATTATGTGAAAAGGCCAGTGTAGGAGGAAACAGTGTGTGTGGGCGTGCATGCGTGTGTGTGTGCGTGTGCACACGTGCACGCAGTAATATAAAAGATGATCA
The DNA here is from genome assembly GCF_004348235.1 of Phoca vitulina. Lineage (NCBI taxonomy): Eukaryota > Metazoa > Chordata > Mammalia > Carnivora > Phocidae > Phoca > Phoca vitulina. The sequence goes on along the minus strand of NW_022589707.1, from coordinate 38,737,129 downwards.
AGAGACAGGAGCTGTGGTAAAAACCTTGATAGCTTAGGAATTGGAAGAGGGGAGTTCTGTCACTTATGATTTTTTTGCACTTAGTTTGCTGTTCTCTGTAAGTGAGCAATTTCAACCAAGAGAGTCTGTGGATTCCTTTTGCTTTAATATTATTTAATTCCATTATTGAAGATAGGAAGTGGCAGCCACTGTTTTGTATTACCTGGGGGGTTTGGTGTAGCAGATGGAGGTCACCTGCTGTAAATATCTCCTAAACACATTCCTCTGTTATTGTTTCATTCCATTGTCCCATTCAGTACATGTATACCTAAGTTTTAAGCTTTTTGGTCATTTCCTTCTAAATTATATTAGTCAATTAAATTACCTAATTGAGATCAGAAGGAATAGAGCTTTGTTTAAGGGAAAATGTAGAGGAATAGTTTTAATGGAAAAACTTGGAGTACCAGCTTTGAGTAGAGAACATTGGTAATCAGTGGGGATAATAGGTTGATAGCATCTGGGGGAGGGCCTTAAGTGCCATCCCCGGGGTCACATAGTTTGTATGTGGTAGAACTGGGTTTGCATTTTCACTGAACTATTTAAGCTAATAAGGAAGATAGACACAAATAAGTAATTACAGTGCCATGTGCTACATTCTAGTATTGGAAGTATCATCAAAGCATAGAAGAAATACAGAGAGAGGAATGATTAAATCAGCTTTGAGATGGAGCATTTAGAGAAAGATTCCTGGAGAAGGATGATACCTGAATAGGGCCTTGATAACAATCTAAAAGTTGTGTAGGGTAAAAGGCAGGGAATAATAACAATCATGTTTCAGTACCTCTGTACTTCGCTTTAAAAGACCAGGGTTATCTGGCTCATTTCTACTGTCCATTCTCTTCCATCAGTCTCCCTTGTCCTTTTTTATTTTTTTTAAGATTTTATTTATTTATTAGAGCGTGCATACATGTGAGCATGAGTGGGGGGGAGGGGCAGAGGGAGAAGCAGATTCCCTGTTGAGCAGGGAGCCGGATGCAGGGCTTGATCCTAGGACCCTGGGATCATGACCTGAGTCAAAGGCAGACGCTTAACCAGCTGAGCCATCCAGGTGCCCATCCCTTGTCCTTTTTATACACAAACATGATCATGACATTCTCATCCCAGATTTGGGTGGTTATATCATTTTCACATTGTCGACATTTCTAATATTTATATACCGTACCATAGCAATAATTTCTACAGTTGTTTTCACTTATTTCTTCAATTAAATAATATTGTATGTAGTGTACATACTACCTGTGTGTGTGTGTGTATAAAAATAAAAATTCCTGAATTTTTTTATTAATCCCTTGGTTGGGTCTTGAGTCTGAATATTTGAGGATATACATTTCTTGAGTCCCACTCTTTCCCCCTTCTAAGTGTTCTGAAGACACCCTGCCCCCCAGGCATGCACAAAAAAGTGTCCAAAGTAATATCTGGATAATCTGTGGATAATTCTGAGACCAGTAAGATTTCTGCCACCCTTGGTCCTCAATTATTGTAGACATCTTATATTTTTATTTTTATATTTTCTGTTTAGATAGTCACTAGGATTCTTTTTTTTTTTTTTTTTTACTATCTTTGATAATTTTGATCTTTTTTTTTATTCTATTCTCTTGTATGGGAAAAGCAGTTAGCCTTTGTTTTCCATGAATTTGTCTTTTTTCTGATCACTCTCATTTCTGTTTTGTTTTCCATTACTCTCTGCTTTCTGTGTCAGTGGTGTTGTCACTAGCTATTTCTATTTTTCTTCGGTTCTTCTGTGGTTTTTATTTCCATTACAGGTTTATTGTCATATTTATTTGCTGAAATATAACAGCTGTTTCCAGAGTTCTCTAAATTGTCTCAGTTGTCTGCCTTTTTAGTGCTTTCGTCTTCCTTATATGGTGGATTCATACAGTGCATAGGTCCCATACTGAATCCTTTTTTGTTGTTATTCATCAAAGAATGGAGTCACTTCTAGTTGAGACTGTTGTCAAGGGAAGAACAGTGTGGGGAAAGGGCAGAGAAAGTGATCTAGGGGAGGCAGCAGCTTCAGTTGGGATATGTTCTCACAGAATACTTTTTCACTAGGCTCATGTGTCCTGTGCTCTGAAGACATGTCTTCCTTTAAAATCGTTTTTTAATTACAATTTAAGTAAAATTAAAAAATTAAGTAAAATTAAATTAAGGTAATATGTATATATTTTGAAAAAAAGTACTTCGTCTTATAATAAAAATCATCATTCTCTTGCCTCAACTCTTCCCAACTCCCAGTTTTTATTTTCCTGAGACAACCGTTTTCAATACTTGTAGCTGTCACTTACTACATTTACTTCCATATTTATAAATAATATGCTTATATTCTTTTTAATTTTTTTAGATGTTGACTGTTAACTGCTTATTATGAAAGATGAGGATATATATACATCACCTGTCTTCATTTTTATCCTCCTACCTTTTGAACGTCTTTTTAAATGATGATCTGCTTGATACTCATTGTTTATGACTGTGGATTACATTTCCTGTTGTGTATTTGTCTCGTAGTTAAAAATTGCCTCCATCTATTTGCTTACTTGATTTTCTAAGTTCCTATCAGTTCTTCCCAAACTTGTAAAGAATTCCCAAAACTGTCTGAACACAATACTGTTTTCCTCCTGATAAAACACATCAAGAAACTTTATCTGTTCACTCCCTACCACTTTCCACCCTCTTCCTCTCCTTCTGGGATCCTCTACTCCCCTCTTCCAATCTGGACCAAATATCTTCTAGACCTGTTACGCATTATCCAAGAATTTCCCTTCACTTCTCTCCTGTGAAAGAGCTTATTTCCTTTATCTTGGTGTCTTTCTGTTTTTGGTTTTTCTTTTCTATTTGCTCCTTTGTTTCAGTGGACCATGGTTCTAGAAATTTCTGGAGGGTGCATAGGAAAGAAAGTTTTTGATACTTTGCCTATGCTTTGAGAAAATGTGTGTGACTATGTAATAGTTTGGGAATATAGTCTAAGTGAAATAATTTTCAGAATTTTAAAGTTACTGCTTCATTTATCTCCTTTTAGGTGTTGCTATTGAGAAGACTAATGCCATTCTGATTCTGAAAAGCAGTTAACTAGACTCTCCAAAAATATATCATGCAAAGGCAAAGAAATTTAAAAGTCTGGGAAACTGTTCTAGATATTTTTCATCTTTTTTCTTTTTGAAAGCGTTTAGACTTTATTCTATCCCTAATGCTCTGTTATTTCACAATACCCTACCTTGGTATGGCTGTTTATTTTCATTTGTTATATGGGGTACATTCTTTTAGTCTGCATAGTCATGAACTTCAGTTTGGGAAATTATGTATTTGGTAGTTTCTTCCTTTTTTCTCAAGTCTGTTTCTAGTTGGTTGGATGTTAGACCACCTGGATTGATCTTCTGATTATTATTATTTATTATATCTCCTGTTTGACTTTTGGTTCTACTTCCTGAGAGATTAAAAAAGATGTGCAGAGTGATGGTTGAGGACTTAGGCTCTGAAGCCAGAAGCCCAGTTTGATTTCTGGCATTGCCAGTTTCTAGCTGTGTGAAGTTACTTATTCTTTGTTTTTCATGTATAAAATAGGGTTTGTATTAGTACCTCACTCAAGGATGTGGGAATAAATGAGTTAATTCACCCAAAGCGCTTAGATAATTTCCTGGTACATAGTAAATGTTCATTGTTATTATCATTTGGCATCATTATTACCTCAGGTTAATATTCAGCTGTCTATTTGAATTCTTAGTTAAGAATTCTTAATTCTTGATTTCATCAAAAGTTTATTTCAGGAGCTTTTGTTTGCTTCTCTGTTCTTATAGTCTCTTGTTTTGTGGATGCAATATCATCTTGAATTATTGGGACATTTGAGGAAATTTGGGAAAAACCTCCAACGTATAAGATGGACCCCAAAACAAGTAGAAACAAAATCAAATAAATACACAGAAACAAAAATAAATCGAAATCTTATAAGATTCTGAGGGTTTGGCAGTGCTAAGGTTTTCTTTGTTTCCTGTGTTGGTAGTTTTATCATACTTCTAATTTTCTGTGAATTTGTTTTGGTGTACATCTTGTATGTTGGAGGCTTTTTCTAAATTTCCTTGTAATGAGGTTCTAGTTATATTTGGTAGAAGTATACCTAAGTATTGTGTCCTCAGTGAGTCACATCAGGAAGCAGAGATGTCAGCTTGTCCTTTTGTCGGTGATACTAAGTTTGAACATTTAACGTGAGGTCAGGTAGTTTCTCCATTTTAAGAGTACCTTTTTATATGTGTTAATTAAGTGATCTTGGGTTGGTATTTTCCAAATGTAATTATATATACTTTTGCATTCTTTTTAAATGTAAGATAATATGATCTGTTATGTTATTATCCATTTTGATTCTCAGATCCAAATCTGACCAGGAGAAGCCCTTTCAAGCTGGTTTCTTTATCTTTTTATGTGTTCATATCAGTTTTTGAGCACTTCCTCAGTCTGGCATGACAAAATAGTCTAGGTTCACCTTGTACTTGCCCTGCCCCAGACCTATAACTCAGATTTTTCTCCAAGGAGCTCTTGTTTCTCTTCATGGAGGAATGATATTAAGAAACCCAAAACCTGAGTCTGCTTTTTGCTATAGAGGTGTCATTGCTTCTAGGTCCTTTTAGTGACTGAACTGTGTGTGTGTGTGTGTGTACATACGTACGTGTGTACCTGCACATGCACAGGCATATGTGTATTTTCTTTGTATCTGATATATAGTTAACATTTGTTTGTTTCCATTTATATTTAATTTTAGTAGGGATTTCCCCTGAATTCTTGTTTATTTTTGGATATGTATTCAGTAACATTGTTTGAAAGTCAAAACCTTTATTAAAAGGTACATTTGAGTATCCTTTTCCCTTTTTTTTTAACCACATTTTAACTACCTACAGGCAACATGTATATAAACCTTAGTTTTAGGTTTTCCTTCCTTGTTTTTCTGTTTGCAGATACATACATGTACATGTATTAGTTACTCTTCTTTGTTGCACAGTAGTTTGCATAACATTGCATTCTTTTTTCACATTGCTTTTTTTTACTTAAGATAGCCTTGACATCTCTCCCAGTTCATAGAGAACCTTCCTCATTTCCTTTTTATAACTGCATGTATTCCATTGTGTAGATGCCTAATGGTTTCTTCACTATGTCTCTTATATGTTTACAGTATTGTGCGATTCCAAAGAATGCCATCATAACTTACTGGGTATGTGTGTGCTTTAATTAAAACATAAATTTATTATCTCTTGAGGTTCTACGAGTAGAATGGAATCAGTTGTTGAAGCTCTTACTTGGTGAGTCTCTCAAGCAGTTGCAGATGGAAGTTGGGGCTTGAGTCATCTGAAAGTTCAAAGTAACTCAACATCCAAGGTAGCTCACCCAGTATACCTGGCAATTGATGCTGGTTGTCAGCTCAGGGCTCACTGCAAGCTGTAGCTGACATTCCAGCTGAAATGCCTATCTGTGACCTCTCCATGTGGTCAGAACTCCCTAGAGCATGTCAGCTGGGTTCTGAAAGGGAGTATCCCAAAAGTGAGCATCCCAAGAAGTCAAGTGGGAGCTGCAAGGCTTTTAAGATTTGTCTCAGAAATCCCAGAACATCACTTCTGCACTCTTGATCAACCAAAGCATTTAGGCTGGCCCAGATTTAAGGAGAGGAGAATTAGTCGTCTTCTCTTAACGTGAGGAACAGGGTGCATGAAATTGAAAGTGACTGTATTTGGAGACTGTATATGTAGTCTGCCTTCTAGCAATCACAATTCACATCCCTTCCATATGTAAGATGTATGCACTTTCTTTCCAGCAATCACACAGTCTCATCCCATTAAGGCGTCAGTTTGAAGTCCAGGATCTTGTTATTGCAATCAGGTCCAGATATAAATGGATAAAGCTTCTCAGGTGCAGTTCCTTTAATACAGTTCCTGGAAGACAATTCCCCTTGACCTGAAGACCTTTATTGAGACCTTTATTTCTCCTTATGGCTTTGAGTTTACTGTCTAGTGTTTTTTTATTTCCTCCATTTCCTCTAGGACAGGTCTAGTGGTGATGAACTTCCTTAGCTTTTGTTTATCTGAGAATTTTACAGTTTCTCCCTTACTTTTGAAGGAGTGTTGCTGGATATAGGATTCTTACTTGACAGGGCTTTTTTCCTTTGAGCACTTTAAATACATCAGCCCACTGCCTTCTGGACTCCAAAGTTTCTCATGAGAAATCTGTTTAGAATATTAGGATCCCTTGATGATCACCTTTGTTTTGCTGTTCTTTTGAAAGTTTGATTATAATGTATCCTGGTGTGGGTGCCCTTGAGTTCATCTTACATGGAGGTTGTTGAGCTTCTTAGGTGTTTATATTCATGTCTTTCATCAAATATGGGAAGTTTTCAGCCATTATTTCTTCAGATATTCTCTCCCCCTTTCTCTCCTTCTGGGACTCCCACAGTGCATATGTTGCTCTGCATATTGGTGTCCCATGGGTCCCTTAAGCTATGGTCCTTTTCTTCAATCTTTTTTTTCTTTCTGTTCCTCAGACATGATAATTTCCATTGTCCTATCTTCAAGTTCATGGATTATTTCTTCCTGCTCAAATCTGCCTTTGAATTACTCTAGTGAATTTGTCATTTCAGTTATTATACTTTTCAGGTTCAGAATTTTTTTAGTTTCTATTTAGGTTTATTATGGTTTCTGTTTAGGTTTCTATTTAGGTTTTCTATTTATTGATATTTCTGTTTTGATCATATTTTCTTGACTTTCTCTACATCTTCCTTTATTTTTTTGAGCATCTTTAAGCTAGGCATTTAAAAATCTTTGGCTAGCATATCTGCCATCAGAGCTTTTTCAAGGACAGTTTCTGTTTCATTTTTTTATTTCTCCTTTAAAGGCCATACTTCTCTGTATGCTTAGGGTTTTTTTTTCTGTATGTTATGTTTCGGTATGCTTAGGGTGTGTTTTGTTTGTTTTTTTTGCTGAAAACTGGTTATTCGAATCTAATAATGTGGCAATTTTGGAAATCAGATTTTCCCCCTTCCCCAGTGTCTGCTATTTTTTATTACTGTTTTTTGGGGGGGTATTATAGGCTGTCTCTGATGAGGATCATCAGCCTGAAGTAAAAACGTATGGTCTTCTCTGAGACTTACTGGGTATACACAGTCTTTCTAATTTCCCCCGTATGTATAGTTGTTTTTTAATCTCCTAGTCTTTTAATGTTGGGCTCCCAAAAGGGGGAAAAGTGAGAAATAAAGGGGGGGGAGGGCATAGGCCCTTTAAATCCCCTTGAGGTTTCTTCAGCTAGAGTGGGAGGGCTTACAATGGAGAAGATCTGACAGCAATGACTACCCTTCTTTGTGTCTGTACCTCTTGGATCGGAAGCAGCAATCAGAGTGCAAGGTCCCAGCATTTGGAGGACAGAGTCCTCTAGCCCAGCCTGGTTCCTGCAAGCTATGTTTAAGCTGCTCAAAGAAGAAGTAACTGCTGCCTGCCATGTGGCTGGGGGTGGAGTGTGGTGGGAAGGGTGGCTGAACTGCTGCCTGCCATGTGGCTGGGGGTGGAATGTGGTGGGAAGGGTGGCTGTCACTGTGCTCAGAGCTGAAGTTAACCACAGTGTACTGTCCAGGTCTTCCCCCTGGAAGTTGCAAGCCTTCAGTAGCCTCCAGAGTTCCAAAAGAGTTCCCTCAGACGCCACCAGTGCCATTATTTCAGTGGGGAGGCCAGTTCTGCCAGTGCTTCCTGCTCTACTGTCTCCTCAGAATCCTCTATCTGTGCATGGGTTTTTTGTGCTTTGGGGACATACCTTCAGGGTGAGAAGCTAGAAATGGGATTGCTGGATCAGAAGATAAAGACATACATAATCGAGTTAGATATTGCCGAATTGCCCTCCGTGGAGCTTGTAAAATTTTGCATTCTTACTAGCAATGTATGAAAAGTACCTGTTTCCTCACAGCTTCACCGACAGTATGTTGTCAAGCTTTTGAGTTTTTGCCAATCTGGGGTAAGTAGTGATATCTTAATGTAGAAATAAAGTAAAGCCTAAGGAGAGAAAACAGTATGTACAAAGAACTGACCTGGCTTTCTAGTTAAATAAAGTGAATTAAATACGTGTTTCTCTTCCCTCCTAAAACCCACTAAAATGGGAATAAAAAAAAAGAACTTAAGAGGAAGGTGCTTCTTCAGTTCTGACACTGTGCAGTTTTTCGTTTGTTTAAAGGTCAGTTGAATATCCTTTTGGTGAAATACTGGTTTAAAACTTTTGCCCATTTTTCTAACTGGTATTTGATTTTCCACAGTTTTTTAAGAATTCTTTTTTTTTTTTTAACTTTTTACTGATAAATTTTTAGAGCACTTTTAGTTTACAACAAAATTTAAAAGGAAAGTATAGGAGTTCACATATAACCCTTATCCCTACACATATGCAACCTCCCCAACTATCAACATCCTGCATCAGAGTGATACATTTGCTACAATTAATGAGCCTAGATTGACCCATCATTAATACCCAAGGTCCATAGTTTATGTTAGGGTTCATCTTGCTGTAGTACATTCTATTGGTTTGGAAAAATGTGTAATGGTATATATCTACAATACATAATAGTTTCACTGCTATAAAAATACTCTATACTTCACCTATTTATCCTTCCCTTTCCTCCAACCCCTGACAACCACTGATCTTTTTCTTCATAGTTTTTTTTTTTTCCAGAATGTCATATAGTTGGAATCGTATAGTGTGTAGCCTTTTTAGATTGGCTTTACGTATTAAGGATATTGTCCTTTTGTAATACATGTTGTAAATATTTTTGTCTTTTGGATTTGCTTCTGCTGTGTTGTGTTTTAACCATGCAAAATTTTTTCTTTTATTGCATTATGTTTATGAGCGAGGCCCTGAAAAGCTGATTGGAAGCTTTTTGTTTAAGGCTGGGGCTTATCCACAGACAAGGGTCTTGATGTTTTATTCTGTGGGACCTTTTGATTTAAGAGAAGAATCTACCAGTTTCTTGGTAAAGAGAGTAAAGGAAATTGGCAGACAGGGCCTTTTCTGTACATAGTTTGTTTTTGTTTTTGTTTTTTTTAAGATTTATTTATTTGACAGAGACAGCAAGAGAGACAGTAAGAGAGGGAACACAAGCAGGGGGAGTGGGAGAGGGACAAGCAGGCTTCCCGCCGAGCAGGGAGCGCAATGTGGGAGTCAATCCCAGGACCCCGGGACCGTGACCCGAGCCAAAGGCAGATGCTTAACGACTGAGCCAACCAGGCGCCCCTGTACATAGATCTTTTATTCCTGTGTTTTCTTCCCTTCCCATTGCTGTGCCTGGGGTCCTCAAGTTACTCTATTTTGGGTCTTTTATTTTATAGTTAGCCTTCATTCTCCTGCTATAGTTGGGGAACTGTAGTTTCTTGTAGTTGCTATATGTCATGGATTGAGGATCTAGGGATTTTTTTTTTTTTTTTCCAGTCTGAATCAATCTAGATTTTAACCTCATGCCTCACCATTGTCTTGGGAAGTCATTTGGAGGTATAGATTTTGGAGTCCTTTGAGAATTAGGTAGTGAGAATTGATTGACTTCCGCAGGCACTTGGGATGTCTGTTTTCTCATCGGCTGTCTCCTTTCAAGTTCTTCTTTATCTTATTTTTATTTTATTCTCATTTCAGTGGATTTTAGATGGGGGGAGAAAGAAACACATTAATTTATTGTATTTAACTAGAAATCCAGGTGGTTCTTTGTACAAAGTTTTCTCTCATTTGGCTCTGCTTTGTGAGCAGTGGATAGCTCTCAGTAGTTCACAGTATTGTACTTGGATAATTTAGAGTTTATGTGCCTGTACTCAGATGATTCTGATCAATAGTTAGAAAATTGGTTGCCTCTTTCCCTCTTTTATGTCCTTTTTAACTTCAAGGGAAGAATTTTTTTTTACAATTCCAAGCAAAAGATTGTTGGTTGGTCCTTGAAATATGAATGCTACTTGAGAGTCTCAGTCTTCTCCCCATTTGACTTAAATTTCCTTATATTGGTATTTGGGGATTATAGCTAGTTTATAGTTTCATTTTAAATGAATTTCCTCTTTCTTTGTTTTCATTTTGAGGTGGTTTTCAAGAAGGGGAAGTAAACATACCTTTTTTCCTTTCTTTTAAAATGCATTTACTACAATGTCAAAACAGTGTTCAAAATCATACCTGGATTAAGTACCCATGCCAGAACCTTTTCCTGATTTGTATAAAGTTCTGCATGAAGTGTGATTCTAGTCTGACACATTTGGTCACAGTGAGTTTCAAGTCCCAGTGAATGGAGGAGAGCGCCTTTAAGAACACATGTGTGCTGGAAGTATAGAGCTGTCAGACTCAGAGGCAGCGTTAGGGACTGGTTTCTTTCACTAACCTTCTTACTAGCTTTTGTCTCTCACGGCACTTCCGCTCCTCTCTGCACATCTGCTCCTTGATCTCCATGCAAACCATTTTCCTCTGCTGGCCATTAGTTTCCAAGTTCAGCTTGCAGAGCCGCTGGTCTCTCTCTAACCTACAGGTGCCCTTTCTGCCTCAGCTCTTTACAGCTGACAAGTGTACTCTCTTGCCGTTTTTTGTCATATTTCCAAGAAAAACAGATTGGCCCAGACCATCTTTTTGTGCCACTTCTGGTTTGTTGTTCCTAGCCAAACTATAAATTGGCTATCTTGAATCAGGTGTGCAGTGCTGCTCCATCTGCTTCGGGATATCAGAGAGGGAGAAGTAGGGCAGCAGGGCAACCGCAAGGAACCATAGATAGGACAGGTCCCCTGGTAAGTGAGGGAGTAGGATAGAGCTGAATATATAGCCTATTCTCTCCTTCACTATACCACTTCATTTTTAATAGACTACATGAGGCAAATAGTACAGATTGAATATTGTAGGAAACTAAATTTAAGTGTCAGAGTTGACTGGGAAATCTGCCCTATTTGATGCCATTTTTGGTTTGCATTGTGACTTTCGTAGTATAGTGTGAGAGAAAGATCACTACTGGAAGACAGGAGTCTTAGCTTTTAGACCTGATTTTGCCAATTTCAGAATAATTTTTAAAAGATCAATGGAGTAGAATAGTTTCTAAGGTACTGTCTAGCTGTAAAACCTTGTGACTCAAATTGTGCCCTACTAAGCTGGGAAGGGTAATTTCCACAAATTCAGAAGTTCAGGTTAATGTAAAAAATTAGAAGAATGATGGGACCCATACGTTAGAAAAAGATATGGGAGTTTTGTAGTGAGCCTAATTCTTCTCATTTGTACTTGTTTCATTTGAAATGGGCTGGTCTTTGTAAATTGATTGAAGTCACTTATTATAGTTAAAAAACTCTTTTGGCAACCTAACTTGCAATTAAGTAGTGTATTACTGTAAGTATAATGTTGAAATTTGAAATGCTTCTTGTCTTTGATGCTTTTTTAAAAAATGGAATTGGGTATTCAGAATAATTGAGTAAAATGGGTTTCTTTTACTTTTTAGGATTTAAGTGCCCCGTATGCTCAAAATTTGTACCTTCAGATGAAATGGATTTGCATCTTGTGATGTGTTTAACAAAGCCAAGAATAACCTATAATGGTAAGTCCAGTGCTTTAAAATGCTGTTTTAAATTAGAATTACCTTAGATTTTATGAATTTTATGTTTCAGGTAAAATTCAAAAGGCAAGGAACCCTGGAGCTAACTGGTGTTTTAGTTAGGTCTGGTGCTTTGGCTTTACCATTCTTTCCTGACCACAATCTCCAGACATTTAAAAACTTAGGGCAGATTTTTCAGTGTAGCCTTGGTACATTTTGAAATAGATTGAAAAAAAATCATACAGTTCATTCCTGGCTTTTTTCAAAATTTCATAAATAGACAAATTTCAAAAGTCTACAAGGAATTTCAGGGATTTTTCAAATGTAATATTTGGTTTGAAATAGGAAGTAGGAATAGGAGCAGGAAGAGACCAGTAAACAGTGAAGCCAATTGAAAGGTTGACTTCATTCAACAAATGTCTTTTTTTTCTTTAAAGATTTTATTTATTTGAGAGTGCATGATTTAGGGAAGGGGCAGAGGGCGGTGAGAGGGACAGGCAGACTCCAAGCTGAGCGTGGAGCCCCATGCCGGGAGATCATGACTCCCGCAAAACCAAGAGTTGGTCACTTAACCCACAGAACCACCCAGGCACCCCTCAATAAATGTCTTTTGAGAACCTGTGGAGTATGAGGTGTAGTGTTAGGAACTTGGGATACAGCAGTGAATAAAACAGATGGATCCTACAGCCGAGCATCAGCCAGAGATTAATCAATGTAGTAGCACTCAGTTAAGAATTTGAGATTTCTCCCCGGATTACAAAAATGCTGGGGTGGGGAGTAGCTTTAATATTGACATAAACATTTTACCCTGACTAGCTTTTTTGCAAACTGATTTAGGAATCTCTCTCTAATAGAGTAGTGCTTTAGCCACACTGTCATAGTAGTGACAGTAGAACTTTTTTTTCCCATTTATTTCCCAATGAATAAGTAAAAGGAGATTGTAGCAATTCCTTTGAATAGCAAATGTACCTGTTGATTAAATCCAAACCTTTTTGCATTGTGAAATTGAATTGGGTACTTTGCATAATATAATTGAAATTCAATTACTTAAAAAATAAAAAAACATTCTCAGGCTCAAAATTTGAGGTAAAAGTGATGGGGCTTGTTTCTCATTTGTATTCCATTATCTTACTACTCTCCATAATTATTATGTTTATTGCAAGTGTCTTAAAAATAAAAACCCTTAAATGTTAAGAGTCTAGCCTTGAATTTTGAAAGCACAAATGTTAATTCCTTGACTCTATATTTGCACATAACCTTAGTATTCTGTACATTTACTTTTTGTGTGATATATGTATGCTGCAGTCTTTATGAATGTTGATATTTAGCAGTTTTTAATTTCCTGATTTAACTGGGCTCAAGTCAAAGTTTTTTTACTAGCTCACATATTTGGTGTCTTGAAGATATCTTCAGGAACCAATATGTAACCTTCTGCTTGGGGATAGTGTTCTTAAAAAGGAACCCACAGGCCCAAAATGGTGTCACTTAGGTCAAGGCACCAAGTCAGTAAACCAAGACTTAATACCTAACCTAACTGCAGTTTTAGCCCTCCTCCCCCACCCCAAAATGTAACCTTTAACCAGTCAACATGAGAATTTCCTGGTCAGCACTAGGAAATCTGATAGATCCCTTCAGCTCCCCTTAGAAGGGTGACCTTGCCTAAAACAATGGATTCTTCGCTAATAATTTTCTTTTTTCCACCCCCTCTCTACCTTTAAAAACCTTTCCTTTCTTGTAGCCCTTTGGAGCTCCCATCTACTTGCTAGATAGGATGCTGCCTAATTCATGAATTGATTAATAAAGGCAGTTAGATCTTTAAAATTTACTCCGTTGAATTTTTGTTATTGAACACTGTAAACCAAGAATTTAGGTCTTAAATATTTAATAGTCTTCCAATTCAGTAGTAAACTTAATGAGAAAAGCAAATAAAGTTGCAAATATTTTTAAGAATGGCTACCTACTTTATGGTAGGTAGATCTGAAACTTTTTAATTTGTTAAATATATATTAACTATAAACATTCGAAACAAGCAGCCAAAACAGCTTCTTCATAAAAATTGTATGTGGCTCTTGAAATTTTAAAAATGGGACAGTGGCGGGGCGCCTGGGTGGCTCAGTCGTTAAGCGTCTGCCTTTGGCCCAGGTCATGATCCCAGGGTCCTGGGATCGAGCCCTGCATCGGGCTCCCTGCTCCGCGGGAGGCCTGCTTCTCCGTCTCCCACTCCCCCTGCTTGTGTTCCTTCTCTCGCTGTGTATCTCTCTGTCAAATAAATAAATAAAATCTTTAAAAAAAATAAATTAAAAATGCCACAGTGGCCAGCTGTGGTAAAAGAAGGGGTTGTTTCGATGGGCTGATTTAGGTTAGAGAGTGGTGGCTGATGGGCAGTATGCCTCCCCATTACAGTCTGGGAATTCTTATACCAGGCTGTTTTGAGGGCAGAACCCTGTAGGGAGGGAAAAAATAATCGTTCTATCCTTCTGAGTTCTTGGCTGAGACCTCTAATAAAAGACAGATTAATAAGAGAAAAACCAACAAAAGTTCAACATGCTTAAGTCTTGTATACATGGGTGATACCCTGGGAGAAGGGAGCAAATCTCTGAGATGGTTTAGAATGTGGGTTTAAATACCTTCTTCGGCTAAAGACAAAGAAAGTGAGGGTGGTGTTGGGAGCGGCTAGTTATGGGAGGTTACCAGGAAAATCATGGTAAACAAGGGGTTTGTTATGCATATTTAAGTCCAGGTGCCTTCTCCACTGATAAGATTCTCTTGTAATATTCTCTTATGATTTAGAGTCATCCTTTTCTTCCTGGTGCTGAAAGGGAGACACTCTTACAAACGAGATTTCCTTCATAAATGTAAATTACCCTTACAAAAGGATAACGTTTACTGTGTTTTCAGAGCTTCTCCTGGCTCTGTTGTTTTTCATTCTCTTAAAATAATCCTTATACCAAAGAGGCTTATTTTGTGGTAGCATATTCTGTTACCCTTCAGTCTCCCAAATCTCATCAATCAGTACTATAAAGTTTAGAGCAAGTTGAGTCAGAGAATCTCTGAAACGGAATCGTTTCAGTCACCTGGACTTCTTATAACTTCATATTTGAATTCCTAAAAATTGATTCTATAGAGAGAGAGACGCATCAGAGAGATGAGGCCTCTAAATTGTGTTGATAGTCAGATGAGAATTTTATTAAGCATGGTGCTCATTTTACCTTTTACAGCCTTTCCTAAACTAGCTAGAACTGAAATTTTGAAGTTTATTTGTTAAATGTATATTAATTTAACTGGGTAAATATTCACAGCAAGGAGATTAGTTGGGCTTGTTTTTCAGGCTGGATATATTTATAGTCAAACTCTATTTTATTTTATTTTATTATGTTATGTTAATCACCTTACATTACATCATTAGTTTTTGATGTGGTGTTCCATGATTCATTGTTTGCGTATAGTCAAACTCTAGAATAGGATGAATTTCAGAAATTTAAATATAAACTGGTGATTCAGAGTTTCAGATTTATACTCACAGAGATGTTACTCTAAATGTTGCTTTGGTTTCCAGACTAGCTCACAGTGATTTTTTTTTTTTTTTTTTTTCCTTTAACCTGTAATACTATATGCAAATACTCAAGTCTTGGTAACTGAAGAAGAAAATTGGCTAGGTGGAAGCTCTCAGGGTTGAGGCAGCTGGCTCGGCAGAGGTTCAGGTAGGAGGCCCAAGGCAGTCTGGCAGGGAATGATTCAGAATGATGTGAGTGGTTATCTACTGCAGGTGGTGTTTTGGCAGGATAGGAAAAAATTCATAGTGCCACAGTGAGTGTTCATCTATATGATTGCCCTTAAGTCAGGGCCTGTCTGTTGCATGATCACTGAGTGTGCCGTGCGGGTTAAGAAAGAACACATGAGACATTTTACTATGCAACTTAGAGTAAGGTTATTTAAGTAGCACGGGGACAGGACCCGCGGGCAGAAAGAGCTGCACTCTGCAGTGTGAAGCTGGTGGGCAGATGCTTAGTGCTCAAGGGGGAGGGGGCTTGCAGGGAGTATTAGATCGTAAATGTTCTCTTCAAATTTCTGCTCATAAAACTACTTTCACAAGATTTCTCTGGTGCTTATCATTCGGCTTGATATTAACTATGTGTGACATATACAAGCAGTCATGAGACCCTTTAAGAATGTAGCAACCAGTCCATATTTGATCCTTATCGGAACTATGCAGGCTGTAGACCAGCCTTGTGGGCTAAAGGTGAACATTTTTCTGCTTCTTTCTGTCATCACTGCCTATTTCATATACTTTGCCCTTTTCTGTGTGCTTCATTGTTTAGTTTATGGACCTAATAATTGTTGTATAGTCTGTGAACTTAATATAAATTTTGTGGGCATAGAGTCTTTCTTCATTTCTTTTGTTCCTCATTTTCTAAAGTGTTTCAGATCCAAAACCAAAAGATGAAATAAATATTGTTAGCAAATTCTTACTCTTCATTTTATTGGTCTTTAAAGTTCACTAGATGATAGCTTGTTTTGTGTCCTATAAATTTCAGTTTTTATTTTAGTTCGCAGGAGTGCAATTGAGGGCGGTCAGGTTCGTATTTAAAGAAATCTTTGCTTCATTGGCAATTGGTACTGTGTGTGTGCATGTGTACCTGGAGGACATGTGACTTAAGAGTTGTTTATTATACTTATCAGTGAATCAAAGCAGAGCTTTTCAGAATCATTGGGAATAAACCTGACTCTGTGGACAGAGTAAGATGTGACTATTACTCTGTCAAAGTAAACAAATTTGAAGAAAGATTGAGTCACTTGGAAGGGAACTCATTTTGTAATGGAAGTGAGGAAAAAGGCTCCCACCTTCTGTGCAGTCTGCCGGAGAATGTAATGTACAGACTCACTCAAATGTTGAAGATACATTGCACCAGGCAGTTAGACTTGGATTCCCGTGTGTACAAGCAGCCTTCTAGTGGCCTGGCTTTCCATGTGAGAAAAAATGTACTTTTTCCTTCTATAGATATTGTGGCTTTCCAGATGGTTGTGGTTCTCATTTTAAGTTATAAACTTGCTCTTTGCCTTATGTACTGCATTTTCTTGGTTTTAAGACCCCCTCCACATGTTTTAATCTTTCTGAATACAAGATGCTTTCTGAACATGGCATATCTCTTATAATTGAGGTTAAAAAAAATTTGCCAGCCATGAAGCAGGATTTTAAATAAGGAGGTAGTTATCATTGTCTGAGTTTGTGTAAACTTTGCCTTTTGTGGAGTTTCTGTTATATGTGATTTGACATCTCTGTTCATTTATTTGCCTTGATGGTTACTGTGGTTGAGTTTTAACTTAAATGTGGATTCCTAATAGTTTTAAATGACTTTGTAAAGATTACATTATTATAGGACAGCATTGAAGTAAAGTCATTATTTTGTCCCATAAATTGTCAGGCAATGCAGTGAAATTGAAGGCAGTAGAAAGTATCAGATCCCTTATACTGTATACTGTATTACAGAAATTTCAAATCCTAGAAGAGGCTGGCAAAACAAAAGCACAACTGTTCTAAAACTCAAATGGGATTCCTATAGAAAAATACAGTCACCATCTATTAAAGGTGAATCTGAGATGAAAAATTAAAAATATACAAGGAGTGAGAGCAGATGTGATTAGAATTACCACCCCCAAGAACTTTGGAACTATAGATTTATTTTCAAATCATTACAGTGGTAAGAGGATGAAGAGGAAATAAGTAAAAAAAAAAAAAAAGAAGACATGGTGAATTAGAAATTGAACCCTTTAGACTTCTGCCATTGAAATTAAAATCGCAACAAATAGATTAAACAGCAAATTAGATAGAACGTAAGGAGAATTAGGTATAAGATGGGTCTGAGGAAATTAAGCAGAGTGCAACAACGGTGGAGAATATGAGAGAGGTACATGGTATGGAGCTTGGGACAAGAGCATCTACCATATATAAAATAATCTCAGAAAAAGAGATGGAGTTGACTTCTGGTTTCTAGCTCCACATGTAAGAAATTTGGAAGTAGCCACTCTGTCCTAACAACAAGTAAAAAGCTGAACAGACTGAGAAACCAATAACTTTTCTTGAATTCATAAGAGATGGGAGGACACAGGGCAAACTGCCCCCTCTCCCTTGGTGACTGCAGAGACCAGAGTCTCAGGTTTAGCAGAGATTCAGGAGTGGGAACCACTGCAGGAAACCAGTGCCAGGGTAGATAAACCTGAACTGTAATTGATGAGTTGCTGGAGGCTCAGTGCAGACAAGTCTGAGGGTTTAAAACTCCAGGGAAACCTAGTCACACTGGGGCCCCCACAGTTTTGTAAGATTGTCCTCTAGGAGTTTGACCAGGTTCCCATTATAAATATGGCTGCTTCTGGTAAGGGGAGGGGGAGAGGGACCATTTTGAAATATACCAGAGGACTCTGTTCTTAACAGGGCCTGCTTCAGAGAAACTAGTTAACCAGAGCCTGTCTGACCTGGGAGAAGGGAAATACTCAACTCCAGCCCACTCTAGCCATCCTGGTCCACCTAGTGAGGGAGGAAAAAACCTGAGAAATATTTATCAAGTTTACAGTCCAAAGGCATAGGCTCACTAAAAGACTGTGGGACAAAAGGTACAACATATGTATGATGGGGGATGGAATTGGCAGAGGCAATGTTTGAAGGGAAATGGCAGAGAACCTTCTAGAATTGCTGAAAGACAGGAATTCTCCGATTTTCAGGAGCATTATAATGCCAAGTGGTATAAATAAAAATAAAATCATACCGAAGGACACCATAAACCAAGTACCGAATGAAAAGAGAAAAATGTTAAAGTAACCTGAAAAATATTTTACCTTGTTCCACTTGTGTTAGCATTTCTAAAATGCTTTTTGTTTTGTGTAGTAATTTAAAATTTAGTTTGTGTTCACGTTATAAAGGCAATGGATCAGTCATGGTCATACAAGAAACTTAAACATTGTTACAGTCTTATCCATTATATGCCATTATGAAAATTGTATGCCTATAAGACACTAAATTCGGTTTTACTGCCCTACTTTTAATATGTAGCTGCTCAAAAGCAGCACCAGTTTGCATTTAAAATATTATAAAGAACAGCAGTACTTTGAACAAAGTACTAACTTTGAGTTCAGCTTGCTGAGTTCAGATCCTTATTTTACCACTTAATAGCTATGCCACCTTGGTCTTGTTTTTCTCCCCCCGAAACTTAGGACTAGAAGTAGTGCCTCTAATAGCTTTATTACAAGAATTAAGTGAGAAATCATGCATAGTCTTTGTAGTAGTGAGTGCTAAGTAAACAAGACTTGTTCTTACTAAGAGATACTACCTTTGACTTGGAGTAGGCGCCTAACATGCTAACAAATCTGCAATTCCTTTGATACTTTATTTTAAGAGCCCATAGTTATTTAATTTCAAATTAGATGTCTGAAGGTCTTGCACAGCAGTAATAGTTGTATAAGATATGGAGAAGCAGTGTGTGTGGGGGGGTAATTCGACTATCCGCTCTCATATGATAGGACAACTTAAAGCTGCAATTTAATTAAAAAAATACTTCCTGCTTTTGACGAGCAACTTGGTGGCCTACACGGCTAAAATCTGAAGTCTGATTTTGACAGGCAGATTGCTTAATCTTGTGGAAGCCTAGATCCTTTCATCCTCCCTATTAATAGAAGTACTGTGGAAAGTACAGTGACTACACGTGGATAACTGTTTCTCTGGAGATACATTCTTTCTTTATAGCATCCTTTCAAAGGAGATATGTAGAATAGAAATTGAACTAAAATACATAGTTCAGTGAGAAGGAAGTTCTGATAGATTTCTAAAGCATGAGGTAGGTTTCAGGTTCCATTTCTGATTTCATTAATAAAATTTCAGGATGAGGACATTTCTTTATTTACCAATTCCTGATTTGTCTCATTTTGTAGATCTTTCATATCATTTATCAGTCTTGGCTCTTTTGTGTTCTCCTTATCCTTGCATCACTTTCATAATGTTCATTTTTTTTTAAATCATTCTAACATTCAAAGTAAGGTTTCCTGATTTTTAAGAAATCCAAAGAAACACAACAGAGACCCTAAAAAGACCAAGTGAACCGACAATATTTGTCCTCAAAGGGAAAAAGGTTTTGTTCCCTGGTCACTGTTCTTGTTTTGGTTAAGATGTGTGGTATTGACAAAGTCTTATTTTCAAGGAATTCTAATACGAATACGAATACAGTGCATTTCCAAAGTTCTCTCATTTTTTTGTGTTTTCCCTCTATAAGAGCAAAGCTAGGGTTCAGCCCACGTCTGTCAACAGTTTTGCCCTTGCACAAAATATTTTATGTGTATAGAAAAGTGTATAGTAAAAGATGATCTGTTCTAGACCTTGAAAGGATTAATAAGGTTTGGAGAGAAACGGAGGGCCTGTTGAGGATTAACAACTAGGCCGGTTTGGAGCAAGGGAAAACAATAAGAGAATCGAAGATGAGGCCTTATAAAGAAGTTTTTAAAATGAATTGTTTCAAACTTGGATCTTTCATATGCAAAAATATTTGTAAAGAAAATAATTTCTTTAAAGACCAGTTTAGAGAATGGTGTGGTACTTGACGTGGAAGTTGTTAGATGAAGCACTTGGAGGAGAAAGAGAGCCATGTCAGAGGCATTACAAAGAGAGGATGAGTTGGGCTTAGTGAGTCTAGAAAGGGGAGCGGGAGGAGTATTGGTTCCAAAGCTCCCCAGAGTTTCCCAGCTGTGATATGAAAGTGCTCTGCTATGCATAGGGCAGGAAGAGACCAGGGAGAGGCCAGAGACCAAAGGAAGAGACAGACCAGTCCAAATTGGTAGGTGACAGCTTTTTTTTTTTTTTAATATTTACTTAAGTAATCTCTCCACCCAAAGTGGGGCTCGAAATCACAACCACGAGATCAAAAGTCGCAAGCTCCTTCAACTGAGCCAGCCAGGCACTCTGGTTGGTGACAGTTTTTATAAGCAAGGGAATTTACATACGAGGCTTATCTTGGGCAGCAGCAATACTGGTAGATCCCTGCCTGCCAAATCTTAAGATTATATAGAGCCCTAACTAGGTTTAGTCGCATATATTGTCCAGATGTTCTCAATACCACATAACTGTCTCAAGGCTGTATCCTTGAGGCAGCTTCTGGGAGTGGGGAAAGGAAGCAGAATGCGAATTTTAAGGACAGAGGACGGGGTGAGGAGCCTCCAGATTGCCTGGGTCCAGCTAGTGAGTCAGCCTGAAGTTATAATAAGCTTCTCCAACAAGGAGTCTCAGGTGACTTGAGGGTTAGCAGTAGAGTGACTCAATTTGGGGTAAAGAGATAGTTAAGAGAGTACCTGGTTCCTCTAAACAAAATGCCAGGGCTGTTGAATCTTTGCAAAATGTGAAAATTATGAAATGTGATTCCCCCCCCCGCCCCACAAGGGAGGAGTAAGGATTTTGCAGAGTCACTGAATATTTTGTTGAGTTCAAGAAAGATTTTAGGGAGGACTATTAAAGAAATGCTTGTGAATAGTTTTTCAGTGACCATTTATTACTTAAATAACTGTTTTTTTTTTTTTTTAATGCTTTTTCTCCCCCTCTTTAAGTCACAGTAGCCCTGATAATTCAGAATACTTCCCTGGATTTGCCTCTGAGATGGCCTTGAGTAGCATCTCCCCAGCCACTGAGTGGTTTGGTTTCAGGGAAGGCAATATTAGCCCAGTGGCTCTGCATTTTGGGGGGATTGTAGTTAACTCTCAACACTTTAAAGATTTTTTTTTTTTTTTAATTTTATTTATTTGACATAGAGACAGAGAGAGAGGGAACACAAGCAGGGGGAGTAGGAGAGGGAGAAGCAGGCTTCCAGCTGAGCAGGGAGCCCGATGCGGGGCTCGATCCCAGGACGCTGGGATCATGACCTGAGCTGAAGGCAGACGCTTAACCGCCTGAGCCACCCAGGTGCCCCAACTCTCAACATTTTAAGTGTATTAAGGTAATATAACAATAAAAGCCATAACGGATATATTCTAGATAGTCCTATTCCTTTGCCATCTAAATATTTATAAGATTTATGATTTGCTTGGTTTCTTCCATTTTCTGCTAGACTGATTTGGGATCTCCAGGCTTCTTGACCTCTCAGCACCTCCTAGATTATTGTTACTTGGGTGTCCTTTATACCTTAATCTCTTTAAACTGTACTCCTTAGCATTTACCTCAGTCTGAGATTTAGTATATATCTATAAAGAAAGAGTTTTATAAGAAAACATTCTTGTTATTTACTAGATAACTACTCATTTCAGTTTTTAATCTGCTTGATTCAGGGGTTAGCTAGAAAAAAAAGGCTGCATTTCAAAAGATACATTTTTGGGGGGAGGGATATGTGTAATGAGAAGTCATTTTGATGTAGATATTCAATTTACTTTTTTAAAGAAATACATATGTATATATATTTCTAAAAAATTGAGTTTGAGGGGCGCCTGGGTGGCTCAGTTGGTTAAGCAACTGCCTTCGGCTCAGGTCGTGATCCTGGAGTCCCGGGATCGAGTCCCGCATCGGGCTCCCTGCTCGGCAGGGAGTCTGCTTCTCCCTCTGACCCTCCTCCCTCTCATGCTCTCTGTCTCTCATTCTCTATCAAATAAATAAATAAAATCTTAAAAAAAAAAAAATTGAGTTTGATTACATTATTGAAATAGTCTGTATCCTTGCTTATGTCTGGTCTACATAGTCTGACAGATTTAGGAAGGAGTTTGTTACGGTATCCCCCTGACTATAATTTTACCAATTTTTTCTTTTTAAAAGTCTTATTTATTTATTTTTTTAAGATTTTTTATTATTTATTTGACAGAGAGAGGGAACACAAGCAGGGGGGAGTGGGAGAGGGAGAAGCAGCCTTCCCGCTCAGCAAGGAGACCGATGCAGGGCTCGATCCCAGGACCCTGGGACCATGACCTGAGCCGAAGGCAGACGCTTAACGACTGAGCCACCCAGGCGCCCCTAAAGTCTTTTAAATTTCTTTTGGTGATATTTGCCTTGCAGCACATTTTTTCCTGGCTTTATATATTTCATAGCTATGTTATTTGCCCAAATATTTATGATTTATTTTCCTTTTGGATTGAATGTTTTTATATTATACGCTTCTCTCTTCTGCTTTACCTAATAGTCTGTTTTATCTAATATTATTTTGACTAATGCAAAAACTGTGAGGGACCTGAGATTTTACCCTTCCTGCAAGCTGACAAGTTAGCCTGCCACAGTTTCATGAATTCTGGCAGAAACCAGAATCAAAGGACTTTTCATTGTTATTAATCATAACAGTATCAGCATTTTCTTTTTTTTTAATTATTTTTTATTGTTATGTTAATCCCCATACATTACATCATTAGTTTTAGATGTAGTGTTCCATGATTCGTTATTTGCGTATAACACCCAGTGCTCCATGCAGAACGTGCCCTCCTCAATACCCATCACCAGGCTAACCCATCCTCCCACCCCCCTCCCCTCTAGAACCCTCAGTTTGTTTTTCAGAGTCCATCGTCTCTCATGGTTCGTCTACCCCTCCGATTTCCCCCCCTTCATTCTTCCCCTCCTGCTATTTTCTTCTTCTTTTTTTTTTTTTTTCTTAACATATATTGCATTATTTGTTTCAGAGGTACAGATCTGAGATTCAACAGTCTTGCACAATTCACAGCACTTACCAGAGCACATACCCTCCCCAGTGTCTATCACCCAGTCACCCCATCCCTCCCACCCCATCCCCCACTCCAGCAACCCTCAGTTTGTTTCCTGAGATTAAGAATTCCTCATATCAGTGAGGGTCATATGATACATGTCTTTCTCTGTTTGACTTATTTCGCTCAGCATAATACCCTCCAGTTCCAACCACATCGTTGCAAATGGCAAGATCTCATTCCTTTTGATGGCTGCATAATATTCCATTGTATATATATACCACATCTTCTTTATCCATTCATCTGTTGATGGACATCTTGGCTCTTTCCACAGTTTGGCTATTGTGGACATTGAGTATCAGCATTTTCTTGTGCCCCTTCCTCCAGCCTCAATTCCCACAGGGTGATGTGAGAAGGGCCAGGTGGTATCTGCACACTCAGTGAGTTGCATTGCAGAAGAGGAACCCTGAGCTTAGTTAGGGAACCTGAATGTTTTATTGTGGGAAGTAAGCAGGTCTGCCCTTGGCTCTGGAGAAGATACTGCCTCTGTCTTCCAAGGCTGTTTGCTCTACAAAAATCATTGAAAAGAGAGTCTAAGACATGCTGAAACATGAGAGACCTAGGGAGAATTGTCTCCCAACGATTTCTTTTTGTTTACATTCACCTGCTGTCTTTTTGCTCACCCCTTTCTTGTAATTGATTTTAATTTTGTGTTTGAATAGGTAACATGTTTGCAGTGGTTCCAATGCAAAGAGACACAAAGGATATCCAGTGAAGTCTCCCTCTAACCTCATTCCCTCAGTCACCCTTTCCAGAGGCAGGCAATACTACCAGTTCTTGTGATCCTTCCAGAGATACTTAATGCATATGTAAAGGTATACACATAATCTGCCCCCACACTTTTTACATAGTGATACCATGCTGTAGATGGTTCTGAACCTTAAGTTTTTTCCATAATATATCCTGGAAATTATTCCAAATGAGTTTCATTGTTCTTTACAATTACCTTATATTTTATAGGTGGGCGAGCCACAGGTGATTAACCAGTCCCTTGTTGATGGATGTTAAATTGTTCCTGGTGTTTTGTATGTTTATGAGTAGGTCTATGAGACACAGTCCTGGAAGCCTTGCTTGGTCTGCGATGTATGCAAATTTGTTATTTCTGATAATACTTGGAGTTTTACCTTTAGTGTGGTGCTGGAGTGTATTTGCTAGTATTTCAGTTAGGATTTTTGCAAAACTGAGATTGGACTGGTTTGGGGGTAATCTTTTTTTGAGTCTTAGAATCAATGTTATGCTTGCTTCAGAAGAAATCATTTAGATTTCCTTTTTGTATGCTCTGCAGCTGTATAAATAGCATTCAGATCCTCTGAACTTCAAAGGTTTGGTGTAACTCCCTGCGGAAGTGCCTGGGCCTCATGCTTTTTGAGGATGGCTCTAAGAGCTCTCTCTGATTACTATAGAAATTGATCTGTTTGGATTTCTGCCTTCAGTCTGCTTTGCTTCTTAAAAGTAAAGTAGAAAGTTATCTATTTCATTGCTGCATATTGTTAGCAAATTAGTCTCTTATGGTTTTTTATTTTCTGCCTAAATGTGATTGTTTTCCCAATTTTTTCCTAACTTATGTATCAGTTTTTGCTTTCTTTCACCCTTTTTATTGTTGACCTTAGATACCTTTGGGTCTATCATTTTTTCCTGTTTTAAAAATTAATTTCTTAGGCTTTTAAAAATATTTTTTATTTCTTCTGATTTGCTTTCTTTCACCCTTTTTATTGTTGACCTTAGATGCCTTTGGGTCTATCATTTTTTCCTGTTTTAAAATTAATTTCTTAGGCTTTTAAAAATATTTTTTATTTCTTCTGATTCCTTAGATGTGCTTTTCCTTGTCTGTTGTGTTGGGAGCATTAATGCGTTTTCTTTCATCCTTTCTTTCTTCTTTTCCTTCCTTCCTTTTTCAGCATAAATATGCAAGGGTATGAGTTTTTCTCTTATATTTTAGCTCTGTTCCATAGATTCTGTTATATAGTATTTTATCACTATTACTTTCTTTTTGTTGTTTAGATATTTTATATTTGGGGGGGGAATCTCTTCTTTAACTCAAAAGTTAAGGGAGAGTCTTTAAATTCCCAGGTGTTAGGTGCCTTTTTCCTCCAGTTTTGCTATTTGTTTTCTAGTTTTACTGTATTATGATCAGAGGATGCTATCTGTACTATTTTTGTATTTTAATTTACTAAGTTTTTGTGGTTTAACGTCATTTTTGGCAAACGTTCCATATTCATGTTCAATTTAAGGTCTTCTATATCCATCTTGTTTTTACTTGATTTGTCATGGACTGAGGTGAATTAAAGTGTCCTACTGCTGACGTTTCTATTTTTATTTGTATTGCCTGACTTTTTTGCTTTATAGTTGCTATGATTTTGTTATTCATAATCATTATAACTTAGGTGCAAATTGCATTTTTTAGTATTTAAAGGGTCCTGTGTCTCCTTTAATGCTTTTTGCACTGTGACCTTGTCTGATATTAAGAGTGTAATTCTTTCTCTCTTTTTTTTTTTGTTTGTATTTTCCTGATAAGTGTTTTCCTTTTATTTTCATCTTTCGTCTTTTTGTTTCAGATATGCTTCTTGTGTACAATACAGGGTTAATTTTATTTGGAATCCAATCTAATCTTTTTTCTTTTTTTTTTTTTTTTTTTACTGTGTTGGATTAGCCCATTTACATTTAGTAATGCAGCTAGTTTTAATTCTGTCATTTTATATTATACTTCCTGTTTTTATAGCTTTTTAAAAACATTTCACCAAGTAGCCAGTTTTTCTTTGCTCCATATTTCTTCTTTTAGTTAGGAAGAACTGTATTTCTTTTTTTAGAGATCAATTTCATAAGTGTAACTGTAACTGTATAATAACCTTGATGCTCATATTTTTACACACTGTTAATTTCTATGAGCAATGATGAATACAAAATGATGAATGATAAAATTTTTTCCCTTTTTTTTTTTTAAGATTTTATTTGAGAGAGAGAATGAGCAGGGGGAGGAGCATAGGGAGAGGACGAAACAGACTCCCCACTGAGTGGGGAGCCCCATGTAGGGCTTGATTCCAGGACCCTGAGATCACGACCTGAGCCAAAGTCAAATGCCTAAACAACTGAGCCACTCAGGCGCCCCAATTCCTTTCCTTCTTCTATATCCTGATTTTGGTTATTGCATTATCTCTTGTTTACTTTTTAATAGTATTAAACATATTTATACTTCTGTTATTTGCTTTGTCAGCTTTAAATGATACTTATTAAAGATAATAATTAGCTCTTTTGCCTTTATTTAGGTTTTTAATTTATACAGTCCCTAATCATAATTGCCATTTTTATTTTGATCTAAGAGTTAAGTAGATTCAGTTCTCACTGCAGGTCCTTTTGCTTTGGTTTTCCTAGGCATCTCTTGATTAGCTGAAGTTCATCCTCATGTAAATCTTTTGAGAAGGGTTCATGGGAAATACTTTTCTAGACTTCTTGTTTAGGTGTGAAATCTTTGGGTTACACTTACTTTCCTAGAGGGTATTATAAACATTCTTCCAATCTTGTAGTATTAAAATGCTACTGGCAAGGAGTCTGACACCAGTAGGATATTTTGGAAATAGATTTGG
The DNA here is from genome assembly GCF_004348235.1 of Phoca vitulina. Lineage (NCBI taxonomy): Eukaryota > Metazoa > Chordata > Mammalia > Carnivora > Phocidae > Phoca > Phoca vitulina. Next base: position 38,710,273 of record NW_022589707.1, on the reverse strand, counting down.
GTTTTCATGGCTAGGCTAGGTTTTTTTTCTAGGACTCAGTGTCCCCTTCAAATACGCAGCTTTAGTTATATTTTCATTTCTATAATGTTTTCTGGAATTTTATTTTAAGTAATCCCTGCAACCAACATGGGGCTCAAACTCATGACCCCGAGATCCAGAGTGGAATGCTCTTCCAACTGAGCCAACCAGGCGCCCCTTGAATTTTATTTTTGGCTATAGATATGCCATTGGATCTCTTTTGTTTTCAATAGATAGCATTTTTTTTCTTTGTTTTTAACACTTTCTTCATTTCCAATTTATTTTTCTTGTTTCTGACTCCTTTTGTCCCTGTGATTTCAGGAATGTCTGCTCTTTCTTGTGCTTCTAGATTCACCTTAATTTTGTAAGTCGTTTTTCCTTCTCTTTTTCATCTTCACTCCTGAGCTGTTATATCTTTGCATGTGCTCTAGGATAGTTGCTTCCCTGTGTTTCCCTAAGTTGTTTGTTTGTTTGAACTCATGGCAAGTAAGTTGATTTGTTGAGACTGAATAGATTACACTATTCGATACACATATTTTATATTAAAGCTGACAAATTTGGTATTATTCTGTCACTTATTTTGTATTTTTTATTTTACTTTGTTCTTGTCCAGCTTCTCTGGATTGATCAAGTTGCTTTCCCTTCCCTCTAAATTAATCCACAACTTTTACTATGCATCTTGCTATTCCTGGTTGATTACCTTACTTTAATGTGTATCTTTAAACATATTTTTCTGTCATATTCTATCAGAATTAAGGGGTTTTTTGTGCTCTTTTCCCTCACCTCCTCCCCTACTATCTGCAGCTCCTGGATGTTATGAAACAGAGTTTGCATTCTACATCATTAAGTTTGCATTGGTGAAATACTGTTTTCATTTCAAAAAACCTGTGGTTATAATACAGTTTCAGTCACAGTATTATCTATTTACATTTCACTTACACATGTTTAATTGCTCACTGCGGTTTTTTATACTCTTCATTTTTGTGTTTATTGAGATTTTTGTTCTTCTAATTTTCTTTTCTTAGAAGCATTTCTATGAATAATTTCCTTAGACAACCTTTCATGGATTATATACTTAATGAGCTGTTGCATGCGCAAATGTTTTTGGTTTGCCTTCATATAGAATACAGGATATTGTTATTTGAGGGTTTTTTTTTTTTTAAGTCTATAAAATTGTTCTAACTACTAGTATTATAGATGAGAAGTCTGGCTAGGTCTCATTATTTTTCATTATAAGTTACCTGTTCTTTACATTTGGAAGCGTACAGGTCGATTTTGTGTTTTGAAGGTTGGAAATTCTATTTTTTTCCCAGGATGTGTCTGTTTTAGTGTTTTTCTACCCTACTCAGTACCATCTCTAATTAATCCTGCTTAAAGCTTCGTGAGCCCTTTCAGTTTAAAACTCAGGTCTTTAGTCAGCTCAAGGATTATTTTCTTCTAGTATTTCTTTGATTAGTATTTCTTTCTGTGTTCCTTTTTCTCTTTCTATAATATCTGTATTTTCAATATTAGAGTTGGATTTGTCCTCTGTGTCTTTTTTCATTCATGATTTTGGTTTTTTGTTTTTTTTTTTTTGGAGTTACTTACATGACATTTATTCTAGATTACGAGTTTAGTTTTCTGCAATGACGTTTCTTTTATCCTTTCTCTGAAATATTAAATTAAAAAATTATGGGTTGTGGTTCTAGGAAGTTCTACTTTATAAAGTTGTCGCACCTTCCTCATCTCTCCATCCCCTCCTGGCTTCCTTCCTTCCATTCATTCTTTCTGACACTACATTAGGCATCGATTTCGATTCTTTATCTTGGTTCACCTTCGATCACGTTGCTGTGTGTACTTAGCTCATGACCTTTCTGTGTTACATAATGTCAGCAGTTGTAGAATCTCTTGACACACATGTAGATCATAGTGTTATTTCTTTCTCTGATAGAAGAAGAGCCTAGTGATCATTAACTTGGCCACACACTAAACCCTGTTTGTTTGAAGGTGTTAGGAAAGAAGTTTCCCTCCTCTTTGGTGCAGGGAGGGTTCTGTCCTCAGCCCAATTTGGTGGCTTTTTTTGGTTTCTCAGTGTCGAAGCAGCCTTGCTCCCTTGTCCCCAGGAGAGTCACTCAGATACTGCTGACTGGCTGGGAAGCTTGAGGATTGATAGACTTTGAGCAGGCCCATTGAAAAGAAATAAACCTTACAAATGAGTGTATTTTCTCTGTCCTTAGAAATACGTGTTAAAAACCCTTTTCATACTTGCTCTTTCTTGATTTTCATATGCTTTCATTACCTAAATCTTGATTTAGATTCTCCAGGATCCAGCAATTAGTCACCATTATTCTAGTAATTTAGTAGCCAGAGTGAAGGGGGATCAAGAAAGAAGGCTCGGTTGTTATTGTTTCATGGCTGTTACTGTCAGAGCTACTGGCTCACACTTTGCTTTATCATTTCAGGACTGGACCTTTTAAATAGCTTTCCTGTGCATACATACTTTTAATACTTTACCTATCCATACTAATCGACCTAAAAGTATTTGTTGGCAAACTCAGTATATGTCCAGTGCTTTCTGGTTGATTGGCTGATAACCTCGTGGGTAAAGAAGTCAGTACACTTAACAAAAAATAGGTCTGAGCTCATCTGAGTCATCAGACTGCAAAGTGCCCAGGCCACTGAAACAACAGTCCGCGGCCTTGGGGCATTTTCTCTGTTCGTTGGTAGTTTCTTTGTCACTTGGTGTTTTCTCTGGTCTCCTGAGATCTTTTGCTTCATTAGTTGTTCAAAAAATACTTTATTCAAGTACTTACTGTGTGCAAAACACTATGCTGCGTGCTAGAGGGAGCAGAGCATACAAGGTTCCCTGTCCTCCTGGAATTTACTGTCTTTATTACAGAGATTGCAGAGTATTGACTACATCTGACTACATTCTCTTAATTGGCTTACACAGTATCAAAATGGGTTTTTGTCAGTATTTTGAAAAATGAGAAATTTCACCTAAAAATCTAAATTTGCAGCTGCTTTAAATATATAGTATCTGGCCACCCTGAGCCCTCATTCCTATATGGCATTCTGCCCCTTTAGATAGGACTGTGTGCATCAGTTTGTCGCAGTTAACCTCTTCACCCTTAAAACTGAGGCCAAATTCGGTTGGCATTCATCGTCACAACTGTGCTGTTCTTTTTTCTTACAAAATGATTAAGAAGGTGAGTTGCTTCTTGAATGTTTTCTGGCTATCCTCCTTCAGGCATTTGAGTTTGTGACCTTTGTATGATATTTATTAGCCTACTAATTATCTTACAGGCTCAGCAAAAAGCAGAAAAGAAAGACATCATGCTTCAGCTTCAGTCAACAAGAGCAGTAGACATATACATTGTAATACTCCTTTTCAAATTCATTCTAACAAAATGATAGAATCCTAGTTCCATAAATCTGGTAATTCTGACATAATACGTATTTTTGCATGCTATAATACCATTTGAGTTGACATTTTTCAGTTTACTTCAATAATGCTGTAGTAAAATTTTGTTTATATTCAGCTGATAACTTAGTTCATACCTTTTAAGTGGTTTCATATTTATTAGCTCTTTTTTTTTAATCGTCAATATTAAAGACCATATGAGATACAGGTATTATGACCTGCAGTTTAGTTGAAGAAAAACGAGGCTCAAAGAGGTTTGCACATTGTCCAAAGTCCAAGCCTGTTCTTTTTTCCATGAGACCGCCTTCTCCCATTTGTACTATCTCATTAGATCTTCACAACAATCTTAAGAGACAGGTGGAGCAGGTTTCATCATTTCTTTCGATTGGAGAAAACAAACTCAGAGGAGGAGTCCTTTCTTGCCAGTGATGCCATAGCTAATCTTCAGAACATGTCTGCTGCTTGCCGGCTACAGTGCTAGACATTTCACAGGTCTTCCTTAATTTTTACTACTCCCCTATGACGTAGGTATTGTTATTCTCATTATATTCCTAAATAAGTTGAAGAGTTGGCATTTGAATCTAGAGCTTTGTATAAGTAACAGTGTTTTTTTTTTTTTGCTTTATCCTGTTACCCAGGTTGCTTGACTCTCTGTATATGAATAGCCTACATTATAATTTAACACATTAATCTTAATTTTAAAAATACACAATAATAAATTAAGCTTGAAAATCATCTTTTTTGTATTTTTAGGACTCGTGTTTTCTCTCTGCAATGATTCAAAACAAAGGTGGACCAAATTTAAATTTAGTTAAAAGTCTATATTTTCTATTTTTGTATATGTTCAGCAGTTTTAGAATATTCCTATACTTTTTAGTGTGGACAACTTGTCTGAGAAAATGACTTGTTTAGAGTTTAGCAAATCTGTGTATTGGTTGTGAATTTTGGTTTATTGTTGATTTGTGATAGGGGGCATAGGATAGTTATCTTGACTTGAAGATTGGGGAATAATTCGGTAATCTAATAATTTCTTAGGTGACTTTATGACTTTCGGCAGCTTATTGTATACCTAATTTTATATAATACGCAACCCTAGCTAGCCTTTTACAGTAAGTTAGGAACAAAAGGCCCAAGAAAGCTAAATCTATTAAGTATTGAGTTTGTGTTCCTTTTGTGTATTTTTACCTTTTAGGGTTTCTAGTTTGGGTTCCATTTTATTCCACTTACATTTTCATTTTCTTGGAGAAGGTGCCAAATATCTGTATTTCCAAAAATATTCCCAAGAATAGACATTTTTTCTTAAAAGTCATCAGAAGAGTCACAAGTTCTATCCACTTTTAAAGAATTAGTCTTAATATTAAATGGTTTCTAACATTGCAGATGATAAGTAGCTCTGTGTATAGTCAGTTCTCAGTTATATTTAAAGAAAACATTAAGGCAGTAATTGTCAGTGGCATCAAGGCAGAGGAAGCCAGTCATTCCTAGTTGAACCAGAGGGTCTAAAAAGGATAAAAGCAGAGGTTGACCATGAACTTTGAGTTTTAGACACTCTAATAAAGGTCACTCCCATGTTTTTATTGATATAGTTGCCTTATAGTGAAAATGGCAGTTTCCCTCTGTTAAGTATCATTTCTAGTCCCCCTTATGATATTTAAGTACAGTAACAGCTCACGGATCTATAATGTTAACTTTGTCTTTTAAGTCCGTTAGAGATAAATTTATTTCTGAAAGTATTTATTAATAAGCCCTGTGAGCCCCTATTTTTCATTCTTTGAGTAATTGCTTCTTACTAATGTTATGAATTTTTTTAATTCTTGATTTTTCTAGGGATTATTTCACATTTCAGCTGCTTTTGTTTTCTACTGCTATCATTGAGGGTTCAAGAACAAAAAATAAGTCTTCAGGTAACATGCCTGATCCATAGTAGTGCTTGGCATTGTATTTTGCTGAAAAGATCATATATCTGTTTGGATGCTTGATCTGAAAAGTTGTGATGATTATGAAATTTTCGCATGGAGTTTTCTTGGCTGCCTCTAACAAATTTGGTCTTACTCTCTTTCTTTTCAAAAGGATTTTTTTTTTTGGCTGTCTGCTTTTTTTCATGTCTTGATCTGCAATAACTATATGGATATGTGCTTGTACTTGCTAAATATTTTAATTTTGCATATTTGGCTGCTTGAATTTTAAATAATTTTTTTGGGCAATGCAAATTAAGAGCTTGAGGCTATAAATGAAATAGCAATCTACAGAAGTTTTTAATTAGTTTATAAATGTATGTTCCTTATCTATCATATATTTTCAGGTTTTGCATTTTACTAAAATGAAGGACAGTTTAAAATTCAGTTTCTCAGTTGTGCTGACCACATTTCAAGTGATATTTTCAGGCCATATGTGGCTAGTGGCTACCAATTCAGGCAGCACAGATAAAAAGACTGTTTCTGTCATCATAGAAAGTTCTGATTGGACAGGGCTATTTCCCTGTCCAATAGAAGGAAGTAAGCAGTAAAGTATAAGCTCATTTCTGATACCAGTTTTGACAGCAGCTTGACAACTCCAGAAGATAAAGCAGTCTTGAGCATACTTCCTCTAAATATGTAGCCATCTCTTATAGCAAAATTCATGTAATAAACAGGCCAGCGACTTAGCCTTCATTTGAATCCTGATCCCAGAACTTAACTTAGGTTAGTAACTTCTGATAAGTTACTTAACTTTTTTGAGCCTCAGTTTCCTTATCTGTAAAAAAGAGGTAACATTACTTACCTTACCTCATAGGATTAATAAATAAATAACACTAACTATATGTAAAGATATGTAACAGGGGACATTTATAGTACTTTTAAATATAGAATGAAGCCAAAACATTTAAAAATTAGGCAATGTTGTTTGCATGGACTTGTTCACACCCTTGAAACTATAATAGGTCTCTAGAAATGATTAGGTCAAGAGTATTCTGTAGAAGTTTCTGGTGGCCATGGGATTATTTATGACACCGTGTGAAGTTGAAACAGCTAGAATACCAGAATGAGGAGAAAAAGAGATAGAAAAATGACCAACTTTATTTTTGGAGAAGTCTAAAAAGTGCTTTCTGATAACAATGGTAATAAAAACGAATATTTTGTATAATGTTTTGATAACTTACAAAGTTTTTCACATAATTCTTTAAAATTTCATCTCTATAATATTTTGGGTACCTTTATTATACTAATATTAAAGAAGAGTAAAAGGAAACTCAAAGTTGACCAACATTTTGGAGATTACATAGCTAACTGAAAGGATGGAGATTCCTATTTTCAACTTCAAATCTTAACACTCTTTCTACTTCGACATGCTGTTCAATTGATAGCAGTTGTGTTTCTGAGACAGGTGTGTATTTCAGCATCTCTAGGGATGGGGCCCACGTACATGTAATTTATTTTCTGTATTGAGACAGAATGCCTACCCAAGTGATCCTGGTTCCCACCTCTGGTTAGAAAATCATTGCTCTCTTCCTGCTTTAATTCTTCTTTTCCTGTATCAGTACATCTAAATTAATGCATACACCATATGAATAAGACAAAAAAAAAAAAAAACGAGACTGATAAACAGTACACTGATTTAACTTGTAGTGTTCCAGATGTTTAGGTAGGACATCAGCAACACTTGAAAAAGCAATAGTAGTTTCTGTTCACTATCTTCAGTGCCTCTCCATTTATAAGTGCTTGTGGAGAGCAGGAATCCAGTCAGACTAGCTAACTATGGAAGTTAATCTCTTAGTGTTCCTTTCTCTGCTTCTCTAATAACAATTTTGGCTACTAATAGTCTGCCCTCGATGTATTGCAGTCCTAAAATGTTGACTCCATATTGCTTATAGTAGTATCTTTGTGAATGTTTTCAATTGATTGGCTAAAGATTTTCAACATTTTTAAAGATTTTTAACATTTTTTCCCCCAGCTGTCTTGAAGATGCTTCAGTATCCTGGACTTAGTGGTTTTTCCCAACCATGTTTAAGTCTGAATGTTTCCCATTACCAAGCTCAAAACTTTCCTTTGAATGGAAGGACACTGTCATAATGGGGTGGTAGAGGGGAACGTTCTAGCAAACCCCCATGTAGGCAAAAAGGAACTGTGTTGCATAGTGAATTTTCAAATTACGCATTTGCTATTTGAGACAGTAACGGGTTTTGCAGTGAATGAACTGTCTTTTGACTCAGAGTTGCTTATCAAAATGCAGTTGAGTAGTGTCTGTCTATAACATGTTAACATTGCCCTTTTAATTTTCTGAGCAGAGATCATTTCACTAGAAGCTATTCACAGTGAATATAGGCTGCTTCTGCATTGCAATTTGCTTGGAATGTTCTTGTATATAGGTGCACCTTTCTTAACATAGAATATATAGTTCTGATTATTTTTCATTACTAGGGCTTAGGGAGCTTATGATTAAATGGCTGACTTTAATACGGCATTTTAGATTAAACTAAAATGATTTTTTTAACTTAGTACTTGCAAAGCATAACATTATTTTCTTAAAATAAATATCATTATGTTAATTATATGCAGATTGTATTTGTCTTTGTTGTACCGTAAATAAATTTACTTAAAAATAGGGTAAAACCAAGGCCTTCAAGATATTAAAATTTTCCCAACTCAGAGATTTTTAAAAACCTTTTGTAATAAAGAATTGAGACTTGGTCATAGGTCACCATGAAAGTATTGTTAAGACACTTATTTTTCTGTGAACAGTGCATTCAGAAGCTTATACTTAATGATTCTAGTTCTTTTCATTTTGTGCTGACAATCTGTTACATAGTAGTATATGGCAAAAAATAATGGCAGTGCTTTTTCCTTATTTTTTAAAAGCTGGCCTATCTCATTTTCTTAATATAAGATAATGGAGATTATATGGTTCATTTTGACTTAAATCTAGATGCAATATTAATGTATTCCAAAAGGTAGAAAATGTGATACCATGTTTCGCCAATTCTAAGACACACTTCCTTTTCATACTTTAACAGCTCTGGAAAATGAGATGCATCTTAAAGTTGATTTGTGTCATTTTAATGGTGGGTTTTTGAGGGGTTTGGGGGGGTTTGTTTTACTTATGTGCAAACTAATGGTACATGTTATAATCATTGATGTCTTAGGCTTGGTAAAAAGTGATGGTTGATTTTTTTGAAGTTTGTTGTAGAACTCAGACTCATTGTTATGATGTGGTATATCTTTGCGGTGAAAGAAATCAAATAGATGCTGTGAGAAGATACTGTATTATTTGGAGTTACAGACCTTTGCTAAGATCTTTTAGTGTCTCCTTCACATCCTCTCACTGCCTGTCATCCCAGTGTCAAATGGCAAAACTAAAACAATTCAGTAACGAGTTTGCTGTATTTTATTCAAGGGAAAATAATCCATAGATTGAGGGAGTACAGTGCCTCACGAGCACTTCAGAAGGTATTTTTTCAAGAGCAACTTTTATATAATGTTCGAAGAGGCAGCCCAAAAGCAGGGCCTGATTGGCTAGAAGGACCTGTTTTCTAGGGTAACATAAGCTAGCTAAAGCCAAGTTGGAGGATTGTGACTGGTGTTACATTGCCTTGATAGTGAGGTGTTTTCTGTAAGTGCAGGATGATTTAGGTTTAGATTTGTGACATGGGTGGGGCCGCTGGAGTGGCCTCCTTTTGTAGGTTCCAATATATACCACTAATTAGGTTTTTTTACATTAGACTGGTTTCCCATCTGTGGAAAGCTATCCAGAACAATAAGAAAAAAATGGAGATCAAGAGAAGGAAGGAAAGACGGGCTCAGGGCGGGTGGAGTGGAGGTAGTGGATGGGACCTCCAGAGTGAAGAAGGGAAAAATGGGGATAAGACACTAGAGGGGGTTGTTAATGAGAACATTTTCCATTTACGCAGCTTTATTTATCCTGGTCAAGTCTCTGATTGTGATATGTCAGCTTGTGAACTTCCCAGTAGTTAGCTAAAATCATCTCCACCATATTCCCTAGATTCTGAACACATTAACTTTTCATGCCAAGGCCTTTTTCCGCAGAGGTTGCCCTGTTACCCCCTCCAGCCTTACGGGTAAATCATCTGTCTGCTGGAAGAGACCCAATAGAGTGTGTGTTTCCTCTTAATGTGCTATCTCAATATGAATAACTGAAGGGCGAACTACTTCTTAGAGAATGAATTTTTCTACAAGGAACGATTACAGATAAATGCACAATTAAATTCGTTGGTTTTTTATAAGAGGTGTGGGAGTACCCGGCAAATAATTTTAGGAACTTCCCTACTTTGCACTGTCTTTAAGCATTTAGATAGAGATTGGTGTAGTCTTTTCTCTTTAGCCTATTTGATTTTTATTTCTACAGACAGTAATTTAGTTATTTGTGGTATAAATTCATATTGCATGTTCCTGCTTTAGTTTTCCATTCTTGACACTTACTGAGTATACATTCTCATACATTTGGCAGTTTCTCCATACTTTACAGCAATGGCATGTTTTAGTTCTTAGTCATTTTATCTGGCTAATATCTGTGTTTTAGGCAAGATCCTTTTAAAAATTAAGCTTTAACATTAATAAAATATTTAAATATTCAGTATAAAACATGAATTGAAAGAACCTTTTTTTTTTCCCCCCCGAAAGGAATTTTCACTTTGTAAAGGGTTTTACCATAGCAGTATTTTAAACAGTCTGCAGGGCCCTCTGGAAGCCAGTCTAATTAATTACTGCCCAGTGTCGGCCAGGTATTGTTTGGAAAAGGATTAAGAAGAATTGTTGCCTATCTGAAATCCTCAAGTTTCCAAAAGTCCCTTTCAGAATCTACACAAAACTTTAATCTACCTTTGGATTTTCTTGAATTAAGCAGACCTTTTTAAGAAGCCCCATATTCAGGGTGATTTCTTTAACTTATCCAATTTTGTTATTTTAGAATTTTAAAAATATAATAGTACTTTCATGTCTTTTCAGCCACATTACACTCTAAATTTTTTTGAACTATCCTGGGCATCAAATTAATATTGATTAGTAAGAGAAGGAATATGAATTCCAAATTGCAAGTAACTGACTTGCTGATGAAGTTTTATAGCAAAATCCTTTGCAAGTCGGAGGATTCTGCACTGTTCTTGCTTACTGTAATGCCTCAGTGAAATGGAAATGGAAATAAGATGCTGTCTGTGAGTAAAGGTAAATATTATTCACTGACTTATGAATAGTATTTCAAATATGGGTGCTGAGTTTTATGTATTTCTGACAAAATATGCCAGTCACCACTCTTTATAAATTAGTGTTCCTATAATTCGTCTTTCAGTTTTATTGTCCTGAATTCATTTTCTCTTTCCTCAGAGGATGTACTGAGTAAAGATGCTGGGGAATGTGCAATATGCCTTGAAGAATTGCAGCAGGGAGATACTATAGCACGACTGCCTTGTCTATGCATATATCATAAAGGGTAAGTTTCTTTTTATGTTAACCAAGTTGATAGTAGAGTAAGCGATGCTTCTCAAAATTTCAAACATTGTCCTTAGGGCTGAAAAGTTTTCTTCTTAATTGAAACTCCCTTCCCCTGTTTCTTAAAAAAATAATTGCCTTTTTTACCTGCTGGAACTAAGATTAAAGCCCAGATCTGTTTGTATCCAAAAATCTACCGTTTGCTAAACATCTCCTGTTACCCAGGTATTGTCCGTAACAGCTTAGCTAGGTTATCTCATGTAAACCTTGTAACAATCTCATTCTATAATTGAGGGAATAAGCCGAAGGACCATAGGAAGTCTCTCCAAGGTCACATGGCTAGTAAATGGAAGAGCTGAGATTTTAGCCATGTCTGTTTGACTCCAACATCCATCTAGATTCTCATAAAGTATTCTTAGTTTCAGAGCAACACAGGACAATTTTTAGGTAAAAAAAAAAAAATTATTTAAGGTGAACAGAAAAAAATAGAAAACTATAACATTTTAAACCCATAAAAGGAATAAGGCAGAATTTTATTTAAAGGTGGGTGTGGGGAAAAGCATAGAGAACACAATAAATAATACAAAATAAGGAGGCAAAAATAAATACAATATCAGTAATTTTAATAAATCTAAATAAAACTCATCAGTTGACAGCAGACTGAAAGATTGAGATATGCTGTTGCTTAGCAAACACTTAAACATAAGGATATAGAAAAATGTGAAAGTGAAGGAATAGAAAATTATGTCCGGGTAAATATTAACCACGAGCAACTGACAAAGCTAAATTAATATGAGACAAAATAAATTTTAACAAAAATATTACTAGTATGATATGATAAAGGTACATAAAGTTCAGTTTTTGGTGAACCTAAGAACAGTCTCAAGGTAAAATATTTATAGAACTGTCAGAAAGAAATGGACAAAAATGTCATGATAATGGGAAATTTCAACATAGTTCTCATTGAGTCAAGCAGATAAACACAAAATGAGTCAAGACCTAGAACAATCAAGCAATACAGTTAACAGGTTTGTCTAATGGATGTATGTGTATCTGCGCCTAGCAATTAGTACATTTTCTTTTCAAGCACATGTGAAATACACAGAAATTGATGGTGTACTGGGCCATAAAGCAAGTTTTAGCAAACTACAAAAAATTGGTGCCATACAGAAAGCTAGCTGTTCTCTGGCCAGTTATATGTCAGTAATAAAAGATGAATAATCTTCACACATACTTTTAAGTAATTTGTAGATTAAAGAAGAAATATAATGGAGGGGTGTCTGGGTGGCTCAGTTGGCTAAGGGTCTGACTCTTGATTTTGGCTCAGGTCAGGATCTCAGGGTCCTGAGATCAAGCCCCCTGTCAGGCTCCACACTGAGAGTGGAGCCTTCTTAGGATTCTCTGCCCACTCCCCACGCACCCACCCCCAAAAAAGAAAGGAAATCATAATGGGTCTTAGAAATACTCAAAACTGAATAATAATGAAAAACCCTTTTGACATTTTCTAGAGTGATCCTTGGAAGGCTTGTGTTAGAGTGGAAAGAAAGACTGGAAATCATTAAACAAGTTCTTCCTTAAGAAATTAGAAAAATGAAGAAACACAAAATAGAGCAAAAAAATAATAAAGGTGAGAGAAGAAAATAATGAAATAAAAAAATTACCCACTAGAGTAGAGATCAACAAAGCCAAAAGTTGGTTCTTTAAAGACAAATAAAATAGATAGACCTCTGGCAGGATTGTCTCTAGAAGGAAAAAGTGAACAGTATAGGAATGACACATAACTTCAGACACAGAAATTAAAAATAATTGGAAAATTTTGTGAAAAATTTTACACTCTTTGATTTAAAAATATAAACAAAACAGGCAATTTCTTTAAGAATATTATCTTTCCAATTCATTATATATTATCTTATATTTTATATAATATATAAATATATTTATTATATATTATTAATTGTATATTATATGTAGTAATTACCAAAATGATTCAAAAAGAAATAGAAAACCTGAGTTGACTAATAACTGTTACAAGTAGTTATTAAGACAAACCTTGAAAAACAACAAATATTAAAAATTAAAACAAGACCCAAAAACCTAAAAACAGGCCTACAAAGATGGTTTGACAGCAGGTTCTACCAGACATCCAAAGAACACCATGTTAACAATTGTAAACACTCCAAATAGTAGGAAAAGATTGTAGGTTCTCCCACTTATTTTATGAAAATAGTATAAACTTGATATTAAAATCAGACAAGGTAGGACGCCTGGGTGGCTCAGTCGGTTAAGTGTCTGCCTTCGGCCTAGGTCATGATCCCGGGGTCCTGGGGTAGAGTTGCATGTTGGGCTCCTTGCTCAGCGGGGAGCCTGCTTCTCCCTCTGCCTGACGATCCCCCTGCTTGTGCTCGCTGGCTCTTTCTCCCTGACAAATAACATTTTTTAAAAAAATAAATAAAATCAGACAAGGCAAGTATAGGAAAGTAAATTAGAAGGCACTCTTATTTATGAACATAAATGCAAAAAATCCAAACACATATTAGCAAACCAAATTCATCAATATATATCTGAAGTAATGCCTCATGACTATTAGGAATGTAAAGACACTGTAAGATTAGAAAATTTATATATGTAGTACACCACATTAACAAAGGAGAAAGACCATATTATCTCAATAAATGTGAGAAAACAGTATAACTCTATACTTACGAATTGATTTCAAAACAAAAGCAAAGAGTAGATGTTAGATAAATTATTAAAATTAATAAGAGGGGTGCCTCGGTGACTTGGTTGGCTAAGTGTCTGACTTCAGCTGAGGTCATGATCTCAGGGCCTGACCCCTGTTGGGCTCCCCACTCAGAGGGCTCTCCCTCTGCCCCTCCCCTGACTCATGCTCACTCGCTCTCTCTGTCTCAAATAAATAAATAAAATCTTTAGAAAAAAAATTAATAAGAACTGGGGCACCTGGGTGGCTCAGTCAGTTAAGCATCCAGCTCTGGATTTCGGCTCAGGTCATGATCTCAGGGTCATGAGATCAGGCCTCCCTGAGATCCTGCTTAAGATTTTCTCTCTCTGTCCCTCCCCCTCTGCGCACATACGTGCATGCTCTCTCTTTTGCTCTCTTTCTTAGGGATTAAGAACTTAGCAGGGTTGCCAGATAGGAGCTCAACATGAAAATTAGTTGCGTTCATATCCCAGTAAGAAAAAAGAAAACATAACTTTTTTTTTTTATAGAATAATAACATTAACAGCCACAAAACCTACAATGGCTGTAAGCTGTGTTAAGAATACATCCTACAAAAGATACTCAAGATTTTAAAACTTCGCTGAAAGATATAGAAGATCTAAAATTTGAGGTATACCATCTTGGGGATAGAAAGATTCCATGTCATAAAGATGTCACTTAACCCCAGATTACATAGTTAATATTGTCCCATTCAAATCTCAGCTAGTTTTTTCATGTAATTTTATGAGTGGATTCTAAAATACACATGGACCAAAGAGCCCATATGGCAAGAACAATCATACTCACAAAGAAGAAAACTGCTGGGGGACTTGCCCTGTACAGACACATTATAAGACTATTATTAAGACAAGTGTGGAAAGGGCATAGGAATAGATTCCATAAACACTCGTGTGCATATGAGAGACAGCATAGCACGGGGTTGTTAAAAGCATGGATTCTTGGAAGTTAAGCCTTCCTTCCAAGATTCAAATCCCAGCCCCTCCACTAATTCATTGTGTGATCTTGGTCAAGTTGTAGTTAGCTTTTCCCTCCCTCAGTCTTTAAAATGAGGCGATAGTACCAACTTCATAGAGTTGTTAGGAGGTTTTAAATGAGTTAAATTTTAGAAAGTGCTTGCACATAAAGGTTACTATGTAAATATTTGTTAAGTAAATGAATAAATAAAAAAATTGATTTGGCAGAGGTGGTATTACAGTAGTAGAGAAAGAATGAACAATTCAGTGAATGGTACTGAGATCAGTTGGTTATTGATGTAGAAAAATGTTATAGTTGAAATAAGAATCAGTTCCCAATTGACTAATCATGTTCCTGTGGAAATCAAAATCTTTACAAGTGTCGGAAAGAATGTAGAGAAATGTTCTTGACCTCTTGGTAAGAGATATTTTTAGGGCTAACATACCCCCCCCCATCAACTTCGAAAGAAAAGTTGATAAATTTAACTGTATTAAAATTTAAAACTTTCTTGCATCATGAATTTGTGAAAAAGTAAAAGAAAACTAGACCTCAGGCTGAGTTCTTTTCAGTACACGTAACAACAGTTTGTTGGTATGGTATCTGAAACACGCTTCTCCTTCAGCAGCTTTCTGTAATGCAGTTAGCTCATTGCAGTTGGTAAGTAGAAGAACAGTGACAATGTAATGAGATGATCTTCGTACTGGTTCATAAAGAATATTTCTCAGCGCACTAGTGTTTGCTCCATCAAATAAAAACAGATGAAAGTATATATGGGAACAGGCCGTGGGAGAATACAGTGTAGATATACCTTGTTTCATTGTGCTTCATTTTATTGTGTTTCACAGATACAGCCCCCCCCCTTTTTTTCTTTTTAAACAAATTTAAGGTTTCTCACAACCCTGCATAGAGCAAGTCTATTGGCACTATTTTCCCAACAGCGTTTGCATACTTTGTGTCTCTGTGTCACTTTTTGGTAACTCTCAGAATATTTCAAACTTTTTCATTAGTTATTTGTTATGGTGATCTCTGATCAGTGATTATGACTCACTAAAAACTCAGATGGTAGTTAGCCTATTTTAGCAATAAAGTATTTTTTAATTAAATCAATAAATTTATTATAAATATAGGTAATTTAATTATATATTTTTTTCTTTTTTTCTTTTAATTTAAATTCAGTTAGCCAACATATAGTACCTCATTAGTTTCAGATGTAGAGTTCAGTAATTGATCAGTTGTGTATAACACCCAGTGCTCATCACAGCACGTGCGCTCCTTAATGCCCATCACCTGGTTACCCCATCCCCCCACTCACCTCCCCTCCAGCAAACCCTCAGTTTGTTTCCTATAGTTAAGAGTCTCTCATGGTTTATCTCCCTTTCTGATGACTTCCCATTCAGTTTTCCCTCCCTTCCCCAATGGTCCTCTGCCCTGTTTCTTATATTTAATTGTGTGTGTGTATATATATTTAAGACATAATGCTTTTGCACACTTAGTAGTACAGTGTGAACATAACTTTGGTATGCACTGGAAAACCAAAAAATTTATTTGACTCATTTTATTGTGATATTTACTTTATTGCTGTGGTCTAGAACTGAACCCCAGGATATGAGGTGTGCCTGATACTGTAAGAATACCCATCCACTGAACATTCTTACACCCAGTTTAGTTAGACCACAGGCTTTATTTTGGAAGTTCTTGCTTGCTTCATTCATAGTTCTCAAATTTTGTGCATTAGGCTTTTGTCCCCATATTAATATTAATCCTTCCTTAGTCCTCTTTTTTAAGTAATCTCTATACCCAACATGGGGCTTGAACTCACAACCCAGAGATCAAGAGTTCCCTGCTCCACTGACTGAGCCAGCAGGCACCCTCTTCCCTAGTCCTCTTTATGTCAAGCTAACTTAACCCTTTTTAAAAAAAAATCCTGTATTTACAGTGGTATTTTATTTATCTGGAACAAACACAGCTTTGTTCTGGTTACAAGGTTGTATTGTTTGAGTGGTCTGCCTTTAACATGGGTTTTCCCATAAGCCCTGTTAGTTTTAGTGTATGATTTTGTAAAAAGCAAGGATCATCAAAAATGTCTATACTATATTATAGCTGAAGTATTTGGATAATAACTTCCTATAAACCTATAAGAAAAAGACAAAATAGAAAATTTGTCAAAAGTTATTAAGTCAATTCAGAAGAAAAAAACCCCAAATGGTCAGTAAACATACAAATGTAAATTGGTATACTTAGTGAATAGCTCTATCATAGCTGTGTACTGTATATATTCCACAATTCAGTCATTCCACTCCAAAATATAAGCCCTGGAGGAATTCTTGATCTTGTGCTCTAGGACGGTGCTGCTACTCAGTGTGCAGGTCCAGGATGAAATAAAGGAGCTTGACTTGCAGTGATTTAAATTTTTTTTAAAAAGTTAAAACAGTGTAGTTAGAAGCAAAATAAATGGGTATTCTGGCTCAAAAGCCCCTTATTTCATTGAGAACTGGTAACAAACAGCTCATGGATTAGCACTGTGTTTGTGGGCCACTCTTCGAGTAGCACAGCTCTAAGAGACATGTATAAGAATGTTCCTAGCATCATTGAAAGTGTCCATCAGTAAAGGAATGGACACACAAATTGCAATATGTTTGTATTTATGGAATATTACAATGATAATTTCTCAGTGTGAGTCAAAATTACATGGCTTATAAAATAAATACCCATAGGTACTGTGAATTGTTAATATATCTGGAGAATTTTGTTCAGTACTTCTTTTTTTTGGTGGGGGGGGCAGGGGTAGAGGGAGAGGGGAAAAGAGAGAATCCCAAGCAGACTCCACACCTAGTGCGGAGCCCCATGGGGGGCTCGGTCTCACAACCCTGAGACCATGACCTGAGCTGAAATCAAGAGTTGGACGCTCAACCAACTGAGCCACCCGTGCGCCCCAATTCAGTACTTCATTTTAAGGGATGTTTCAGTAGACCAGGGGACCACTAGAGCCAAGTAAGTAGGATAGAGAGCAGGCTGAGAAGCCAATTTGGGCATGATTATTTAGACAATAAAAGTCTTAATAGCAACAGAAATTATTTTAAGATATTTGAAAGAATATTGTGTGGATGAGATACTTTACCTTTTTTCCTTTTAATTTCATCCATTATTTTTACCCACCAAATTATCCTATCAGGATATGAGAAGGATACATAATAATTTTGCCTGTAAGCATATTAGCCAAGCCTTCTGATTTGACAGTTGTCAACAATGAGAATGTTGAGCAGTTTGAATTCTGCTTGGGTAACTTTCTAGCTGTTGGACAAGTTACTTAACCTTATCAAGGCCTTACCATTTATCACAATGAACTAAAACTTTCTGCAGTGATGAAAATATTTCATATCTGTGTGTCTAGTAGAATAGCCAATAGCCGTGCATGTGGCTTTTGAGCACTTGAAATGTGATAGTGTGACCGAGAAACTGCATTTTTCTTTTATTTAATCATAATGAATTTAAATAGCCACATATGGGTTGTGGCTACTGCACTGAACAGTGCAGATCTAAATGAGGATAATTATACGCACCCTAATATTTAACTTCTAATAAAATCACAAAATATAAATGCAATTGGATGATAGTATTTTTATTTGTGTATGTATATGTATTGTAGAGTGGGATAGAATTAAAAGGCTATATATGTGAGTATTGAAATATAGTCATTTAAAAGATGCAGTACTGTCAAGAATTAGAATTTAAAAGCTGTTTTTGATTACATTGATAGGTACATGAACAGATTGTATTTGCATGAATGAATATTTTGAAGAGAAAAATATCTGTCCAGATTTGTCACGTAATTTTGAATATTGGTAAAGTGTTAGTTCTTTAGATTCTCTTTTGGTAATGGTTGTTCTACTTAAACTTTAAAGTACTTTATAGCATAATTTTGCAACGGTTATTTCCTTAACTGCTTTGAATAATCAAAATGGGGGATGCCTGGCTGGCTCAGTCAGAAGAGCATGCCACTTGATCTTAGGGTCATGAGGTTAGCCCCACGTTGGGTGTAGAGATTACAAAAAAAAAAAAAAATCAAAATGTAATAAACAGATCCTTATCTTTTATTTACATATGCCAAATATACTCATTTAAAATATTGAAATTTTTTTCCTGTAAATATATATTAAGGTCAAGAAGTAAGAATTTTTATTATGGCTGTCATGATATCAATAATTAAACAATAAGTGTTTCAATTTTTCTGGTTTTGTTCTTTTCTAGCTGCATAGATGAATGGTTTGAAGTAAATAGATCTTGCCCTGAGCACCCTTCAGATTAAGCATCAACTTCCTGTTTTATAGGTAATTCTCCCTTTTTCTGTTTTAATTGCTTTTAAGCTTGTTACTTGAGTTATACATTCTCAGCCACCATTTTAATTCATTCATTTACTTATTGAAGTGTGTGTGTGTGTGTGTGTGTGTGTGTGTGTGTGTATGTGTCCCAGACATTGTGTTAGGTTACTGTGTAAAAAACTCACATGAAAAGATACATAGAAAGCAACTTTATTGATTCCAGAAGAAAGTCATATATTGAGTAACTTCTCCATTCTTGGTACTTTAAAACACATTTAATTTTAGTTTAGTGCTTAAACCCATGAAGTATATGGTTTGTATAAACTTCATACGTGTACTGCACATACGTACATATCAGTACATATTACCCTGTTTTACCACTAAGAAATCTGAAGGCCAGAGTAATTAATTTCATAACTTTAAGAAGCAGTATGCACAATAGTCCAAGGCATGCATTTAGTAAACAGAATCAAATTCTGTACTCTTATTCCAAACTTGACAGGTATGTTCTTAGGTAATGCAACATAATATTATAATTCTAATCATCATAATTAGTTAACATTTATGGTGCATTATTATGCGCCAGGCATTGTTCTAAGCATTTTACATCTACTAATAACTCATCTAATTGTTGTAACAACCCTTTGAGCTCAGGACTCTTGCTATTCCTTTTCCCATTATACAGATGAGGAAACAAAGTTAGAGGTTACAGAACTTGACTAGTCAAGCTAGTTCCTTGGTAGAACTGGGACTTGAACCTAGGCGTATTGGCTGCAAAGATTGTGTTCTTATCTATTTTGCTATAATTAGGTAGGAGCATTTTCTTCAAAAAGTTGCATCATGTACTCATTCATTCAGTTTAATCTTGCACCTTAGTATCCTCAACATGTTATATAGTGCCAGTCTATACAGTAGGAGGAAAAGCGAAAAAAAAGATGAATTTTAAACCAAATACAGAATTTGTTTTGCTCTGCTGATTTAGCTGCTTATCCTGCATTATCTGAAAATGTTCAGTGAATTGAATGATAAACTCACTATTGTTTTTTCCATATTCCATGAAGTGAGTTAAATGACATCATTTAGCTTTGAAAAAGTAGTTAATTTAATTGATATCTTCATATATATGAAAAGCTTTTTATGAGAAGACTTGCAGAAATGACATAAAGCACTGGGTTTTTACATCCAGGCAGAACATTTTAGCCAATCCAGGAATTGTTTCAGGAGTTGGAATCTCTGTGTTCAGAGACCTAAGACGGTAACCGCCAACAGTCTTTTCTGAATGGCTAAGACTAAAGATAGGAAACTGAAACGGATCATTGCCCTTAATGAGGATAATTTAATAGCAGCAGATTAGAGTATTGACAGAGGAGATTTGAGATTACTGAATAGCCGTTATAGCAACCGAAGTAAGAATGCAGCACGAAGTGAGACCTCTGTCACAATTACAGTAGGGTTCTTCGTGGGAAATGGGAACTCCTTGGGAAGCTGGAGGGTATGAGAAGACTGTCAGCTTTTTTTTTTTTTTTTTTAAAGATTTTATTTAGTTATTTGACAGAGACACAGCGAGAGAGGGAACACAAGCAGGGGGAGTGGGAGAGGGAGAAGAAGGCAGCAGGGAGCTCGACGTGGGGCTCGATCCCAGGACCCTGGGACCATGACCTGAGCTGAAGGCAGACGCAGAACGACTGAGCCACCCAGGCACCCCAGACTGTCAGCTTTTGAACCTTTTCCCATGAGGTGATTCAGAGCAGACCTTGACACACTGGAAGTATGAATTGGGATAAGATTTCTGTATAAAAGAAGAGTGGCGATGGAGTGATATTTTGAGTATATGTGCAGGTATGTTTTTATTTCAAGGTGAATGGGTGTTTTGAAGAGGATGCTTTGGAATATCTTCACTGTAACCGTATGTCTGGGCCAATAAACTAAAAGTATAGCTAAAATTATAGAAGCATTTAAAGAGAAGTACTAAAAACTCGTGCTAATAAAATGAAATTTTTATCTTAGTATTTTACATACCAAGATAATATGTCTAAAGTTTTCACCTATAGATAAAACATGTCTTTTAGAGGCAGTAAACTTTTTTATGTGAGATGGGATTTTATGGTCATAAAAGTGTTTTTATTTCATGATCCAATCAGCTAAATTTTTCCTTTAGTGTTACAATGAGCTTATGGGGTATAAGGAACATGTGTTTCATCTCATAGTCAATATACATGTTGGTCTTAAACAGCATTTCAGTTTCCTTACTTATGTATCAGTGTTATCTTTTTATTGATTTTTTTTTTTTTTTAATATATAGAACCTTAGTTTGGTGGCAGCTGGTCTCACAAATCTTATAAATCAATGGAATCTGGGGCGCCTGGGTGGCTCAGTTAGTTAAGCGACTGCTTTCAGCTCAGGTCATGATCCTGGAATCCTGGGATCGAGTCCCACATCAGGCTCCTGGCTCAGTGGAGAGCCTGCTTCTCCCTCTGACCCTCTCCCCTCTCATGCTGTTTCTCTCTCTCTCTCTCTCTCTCTCTCTCTCTCTCAAATAAATAAATAAATAAATAAAATCTTTAAAAAAATTTTAAAAAAATCAATGGAATTTGTCTCTATGGGTCTTGAAGAGTCATTTTTACAAATGTACAGACATGGAATATCTTAACTCAAATTTTTGCTTCTGTGCTGACTGCTCTTATTTGTCAAATGATAAATTCCTCCCATCCCTTTTGCTGTCTTAGATTAAACATGTGGGTTTGAAGAGAATTTATTGTTGTTAAAACATTTATTTATTTATTTTTAAAGATTTTATTTATTTGTCAGCGCACAAGCAGGGGGAGCGGCAGGCAGAGGGAGAGGCAGGCTCCTCGCTGAGCAGGGAGCCCGATGTGGGACTCAATCCCAGAACCCTGGGATCATGATCTGAGCTGAAGGCAGATGCTTAACCAACTGAGCCACCCAGGCGTCCCGGTTGTTAAAACATTAAAAAAAAAAAAAAAAAAAGCAACATATAGCAGCACATACAGCATTTCTGATGTTCTTCAGCCTAAGAATTTAATGGACAGCCCAAAATAGATACACATAACAATCTAAGGTTTTGATTAGTTAGGAAATTGTTTACTATTTTTATTGGAGGTTGTTAGTTATTTAGGGGAAGGTTAATAGGTGTGTAGGTGTTACGTGTTGTGTGTGTTCTGTACTTCGGTGTGGTCTTTATTGTGGAGGGAGAATGACTGTTACGTGGTGGCTATTTTTTGTGACTGTTTTAAGCTTTAATTGGTCCTTCTGTCCTTAATCTGTTCTTTTGCAGAACACTAATTTTAGGAGTTTTTAGAATAGTAAGTGTATGAAAATGTATAGCAATGTAAAGCAGTGTTCCTGGGGAAATGGGTGTTGTATTTTGATTTGTATTAGTATTATGGACCACTGCTTAAACGTTATGCATCTGCTTCTACACAGGTTTTCTTGTCTTTCCAAGATGCTTGAAAAACTGAGAGGATATGAGGATCTGTCTTTGGAAAAAGAAAAACAAAACTGCAGGCATATTCAGCCAGAAATCTGAGTTCTGTGAGAGATGGACAATCAATCATACAGGGGGATAACCCTGCTGAAGAGAGGACAGTTGCCACAGAACTCAGTGTACCAAACATGCATATAAAGGACACACAGGGATTTTGAAAATGCTGCACATCCCTTAATAGTCATCTACATAGGTAACACTGATAAACATTTTGTATTCAGACGCCAAAGTTAACTGATTTAGAAGTTGATTTTATTAAGTTCTGTAGAGCCGCGCAACTAGTTGTGTTTTGACTTGTTTTTTAGTTGGGGGTCACTTTATTTTCCCCAACACGATGTTTCTGCATTCATCTATTCTTAAACTGAAGACCACATAACATACTTCTTATAAATTAAAGTCTTAAATGTGAAACCAAGAAATGTAATCAAGCAGTAAAACATTGTCTGAATGTAGACCACGATCTCAAGTTCTTCAATTTTTTTTTCCCCCAAGAGTGGAAAATAGACTTCTACATAGGAGAGCTAAAGTATGTTAATATTTGAAATGAGAGGTGTAACAGTACCAGAATGCAGTCCAAAGAGTAAATCAAGTTACATAATTGCATTTTAATGAACTAAATTGAATTGCGATTTATTAAATGTATTATTTCCTCCTAAGTAAAACTGCTCAATAATCAGTAATGAATCATCTTGCAGCTATGCAACTTTAAAAAAAAAAAAATACAAATTACCAATTTTAAGTGCTGCCAGCTATAATAACTTTGTTTTAACGGGTATTTTTATTTGTTCTTTTCATGTAATTATTTTATTGTGCTTTGCATCTCCAGTTTTCCCACATTTGGGTAGAATGTTTAGCAGGTTGTAAACTTAGTAACTTATGAAAAGGGTAAAATATAATTTTCTTGAATGGCACTTGGAATAATTTGAGGGACATTTTATATACTTTTAAAAATCAATTTAATTGGGATGCCAGATTTATAGCAATTTGCATCTTTAATTTTCCAGATAATCTGGAGGTTAGTGTTTGATAAATGATTTTTTAAAGCAAATATGAAGATTTTGTTAATTTATAATTTATTAATGTGTTATTACTGTAATTGAAAATGTTATAGAGACTTTTAAATTCAGTCTTGTGTAGAAGGAAAATGTATTAAGCAAAATTATGTGAATAAATATTCCCACAAAATACATTTGGATGGTTAAAAAATACTGGAAGAGAGCAATCAGGGCTACAATAGTGAATGTCTTTTTTTTTTTTTTTTAATATAAAAAGATACCAATAAGTAGATTTCATATTTTCATCAT
Source organism: Phoca vitulina (assembly GCF_004348235.1). Classification (NCBI taxonomy): domain Eukaryota; kingdom Metazoa; phylum Chordata; class Mammalia; order Carnivora; family Phocidae; genus Phoca; species Phoca vitulina. Next base: position 38,686,612 of record NW_022589707.1, on the reverse strand, counting down.
ATAGGGAAAATGTTATCAGTGAACATTTAAGCAGTGCACTTTACTTGGTATAATTGAAAGTTGCACAGTACTGTTTCCTTATTTTAAACTGTATTTAAATATTTGCTTTTCTATTTAATGCTGCTACTCTTATTCTCAAATTTTTTCCCTATTTCTGCTTCTGTTTCATATTTTTTTGAAAGGGCATGTACAGGAGCAACTGCTGCTACCCAGAAAAATTGGTGTTTTAGAAGCAATTAAAAGAATTTTTCATTGCTTTTTGTGTGATCCTAGACCAGATAACATTTTCCCTAAAGTTATGCTGTGAAATGCCTTTAGTTATGCTGCAATTGACAAAAGCATCCAAAACCTCAGTTGTGACCACGGACAGCATGATTTCATAGGTGCTTTTTAAACCAGTTATGGGAAATACTCTTCCCTCAAGGAAAATATTCTTTCCTTAAATTTTTTTCTGTTATCATGAAATCTTAATACGAATCCATTTTGTTTCACATTTTTAATTTTGAAAGCTTTCACACATAGACACATACCCACTCCCCCCCAGGAGAAGCCTCAAAGAATAGTCTGTGAATGATTCATTTTTTTCTACTACTGGTATATTGTTATGGTAAGAATTATTTTGTTGTCTTCCGTTCTTGAAGGCAGAGATTAACTCTGGCTATGGTAATTACCTATTAATATTCTCCTGGAAGTTGATTTTCAGATACGATTTACTCATGGACTTTTTAATTTCCTAAGCTTATGTTCTTTTCCTTGTTTGTCTGTACCGTGCTCTCGGTCTCTCGCTCAGCCTCTGATTGTCACAGGGTCCTGTGCGGCAGCTGCTACGGTGGGAGCCCATGCTGTAGAAGGAAGTTCAGTGTTCATTTGTGCCGAGTGCTATTTGATTATTATATTTGTCTAGAACAGTATTTACTTAAAATCTGTTTATAGCAATCCCTTTTTTGTTAAAATTGACAGAGGTTAGCATTTTTTTACTTTAAGTTCAGTCTCCATCAGTGATTCCCTAAAAGAGAAATTGAAAAGAAAATGTTTTTATAGCCCAGATACTCTGGTTTTTATTCAAAGTCAAAGTTGCTACTCTGGAAAATATTACAATATTCTACATAATGTGGCTTACAATATTTGTAAATCTGTACGTGGACACGGAATAGTGTAAGTAGGATATAAAATCACATTAGATATATTTAAGTACGTAGCTTGAAACTACTGACAACTGAATATTATGGAGGCAAAATAAAGATAAAAAACCTAGACACCAAGTTGGTGGTAGCTTTCTAGAATCTTTGTAAATACATATTTTCCAATAAGATCACACTTACATATTTAGAAAGCAATATGTTCTGAAATTTCACTTTAGTGCCACTCTTCATAATGGGTTTATTGCCAATTTTGACTCCTCGTTTTACTTTGATCTGGCTCTTTGGGTTTTGTTGTTGTTGCCAGAATGTATAAGAGATAGTAAGATGATTCTATCTTACTTCTTGACTTTTTGCCAGAGAAATTAGACTAAGCCTCATCTTAATCTCTGTTTTTCAGAACTGGTTATAAATCTGATATAGATTGTATTTTAAGAGCAGTGTTTGTGATTGAAATATAAATAATGGTTTCTATAACTGATTTTTTTTGTGATAGCTGAACAACATTTAAAAGGCCATGTTGTTAACCTGCATGCTATATGGGTTTTGGTTTCTTAGTGCAAGTCTTATATTTCTTTTAAATGTTATACTGTTATTTCAGTTCTCACCCACTAAACACTGTATTAGAATGTAGCCCAAAATGCCTGAGGGTGTGGCACTGTTAGCATATTTGCAATATGTATTTTGAAAAGATTTCAGGTTAAAAATGTATACATGAAAATGGCATATTCCTTTTCAAAGCTTATTTTACTTTCTAAATTTGGGTATAATGAAGTTTAAGAGCAGTCGTTTAAATTAACTTCCTATATAGCAAGACTAAGAGATATTTCTTTAAATGAAAAAGACAATAAATTAAATGTAAATATTACCTAATTTTATATACTAACTTGGAGAGTTGAAGAAAGGAAATTTCCTAACAATGAGCTACTACATTCGAACAAAGCATGAAACTCTTTCTAAAAATTCAAGAATAATTGAATTTCGTATCTGGTTGATAATCCATATTATGCATCAATAATATCCAAACCATCTAATTTTTTCCACAGAGCAGGTTTCCATATAAATCAGATTATTGAGAACTTTGTAAAACTGCATAGAGGTAAATGTTGCTTATTAATTGTGAGTACAGTTTGTTAGTTGCGGGAAATCTTCTGGTTCATTGGGGCCATTTTCTTGCAGTTGGATCTATCCTGAGGTGAACTCAATACATATTGACAATGTGTTAAATGTGAAGTGTCCCTTGTTCTTGTACAGATACTTTCTAAGTTTAAAAAAAAAAAAATTCCAGCATGCCGGTATTTTGTCTTTGGCCTATCACCCCACAACCCCTTTTTTGAAGTGTGTAACTTCTGATTTTTTCTTTGGCTATATTGTGAATAACAGTAGTTAAATTATCTGTTTTATTGTCTACTTTTCTTCTCTATCCAGATCTTTTCATTCTGAAACTAAATTGCTCCTTGGTTTTCTTTAGAGGAAGTTGCTACGTGGAAGTTGCTACTAGTGATTCTTACTGGGGAACAGCTGAATGGGTACAACTTTTGGTAATAACTTACCCAGGCAGTACTTTGAGTGCCATGTTCTGTGAGTGCTGTGTTTAAGTTAGGAAGCTGAATGTTCTTTTTAAATCACAGAACTCCTGAATTGAATGGGAAATACCTGGTCTTTGAAGTTCAGCTGATTCTCTGGAAAGAACTAAACGCATTGAAGAAAACCAGATATGTTAATATTAAGTTTTAGCTGAAACATTACTATACTTAGGGGGGTTGGTATATTTTCAGATACTTAAGGCATCATTAATTTTAGACCAGTGGCTAATAATAAGATAAATTGTTGGTTGCTTGTTTATAGAGAAGCAAAGAGCAGTATGGCATAAACTCACATCCCAGAAATAAAGGAAAAATTTTTAAGTGATATTGTAGTATCTGTCAACCAACATTGTGCTTCTTAGCTCTGCCCTGGACTGTGAGGCACCTGTCAGGACCCCACGTCTTAGAATATGTGACTGATTTCTCCTATTATAAATTTTCATGCCTTCCTTTTTGATTTGATATGCTGAGATTGATAGGTACCAATGGTTTAATGTTTATAAGCTTACAGTTTGCCTGTGCCCTCTTTCCAGTGAACCTGGTGCTAGCATTTTGAAAAGGTTACATTTTAGTCAATAGCATTTTGGACACCTGTGTGCATATGATACAGTTAACAGACCTTATGGGGAGATAAAAAGAGATTTTGGAATTTGATGATGGTATTGGTCTTTATTACAGAAATCCATTACATTTTATTTCTTTGCAATGACTGAGTATCAGTTTCTTAGAAAAATCACAGTAATAATATTCATTGCTTTGTTCATGGTTTCAACAGTGACTCTTCTGTAATACCTCTTACTTTCCTCTATTAGAAAGTACTTTCCTGTTAAATAAGGTATCAGAAGCATCCATCACAAGAAATATAGAAAGTGTATTAGGAACAACTTGTATTAGTATGTTCTAAACTAAAATGGAACAATTAATTACTGCCATTTTAATAAAACTTCCAAATGATCTTGCCAAATTATCCTGTTATTTAGAAATAGAAAATAGAATGTTTTCGAGGAAATTTGTCATATCTGCTGTAATGTCTAGAAGTTGACAGTATATTACAATAAAACAGAATTATCTGATTGCTGAAAGGTTACCATGAATTAACTGTTTCTTTATCTATTTTTGTATACCCATTAAGTTAAACGTCTAAAATAGCTTGAGAAACAACTATGGTGGTAATGAACAAAGAGGTCTTCATTACCATAACCAGAAGTAAAAATGTACTTTGAAATTTCTAATGTGAAACCTATTTGTACATTTTTTAATTGAAATATGATTGTAGTAGAGCTCTTAAGCTTTGGGAGGGATGGTCTGTCAATATGTAATCATAACTTTTAAAAATTTAGATTGTATTTGGTAATGTTACATTATGTTTTAAAAAGAGGAGTAATCTTTTGAAGCGCAGTTTTCATGATGTAAGAGGTATTGAGCTTTGTAGCAGAGTGGTTAAGAACACAGTTCTGGAGCCAGACTGCCTGGTTTTGCTATCTCTTTGACATTGGGCGAGATGCTTAACTTCTCTGTGCCTTGCTTCTGCCTATAAACCTATAAAAAGAGGTGAAGAAACTACTACCTACCTCAAGGTTGTTGTGAGGCTTAATGGGGAAGGTACATGTATGCACCAGACACACAGTAAACAATAATACTAGGGGTTATTATAGACAATAAAAATATCTGTGCCCATCTATGAATAAATAATTTTTGTTATTCTCTCCAGTCACGAGGTAGCAATGTCTTAGACTTTAGCTGATGCGTTTAAGAAACCTCCGTATATAATAGAAGACATTGTGGATTCTGTTCTTCCTTCTTGCTAAAATCTAGAGATTTACTGTCCCAGCAATTCTGTATTAAGCATACTTGGTTCTGTGGACTGTTAGGGACCAAGAATAACAGAAATCTAAGCTAGCTAACCTCTAAGACCTTAATCTTTAGTGGGGGAAGCAAATAAGTAAGCAAGCATATAATAAAGAGTAGTAATTGCTGTTATGGACATGTATGCAAGGTATAGTAGGGGTAGTGAGGAAGGTCACTGGATTAGGCAAGAGAATGATGAAACAAAGTTTTTAAGAACAGATCATACATAACTCCAGGGGATATGGATAAAAGGACATGTGCAGTGGGAGGTTTGGGAAGGGTATTCCTAAGGCAGAGAGCATAGCGCATACAAGCAGGACATTCTAGGAGACTTGCTATGTCTAGAGAGGTAAGCAGATAGCAAAGCACGAAGGGATATATGTGCCAAACTACAATTGGAGGATTTTTTTTTTTTTAAGGTTTTATTTATTTGACAGAGAGAGACACAGTGAGAGAGGGAACACAAGTAGGGGGAGTGGGAGAGGGAGAAGCAGGCTTCCTGTGGAGCAGGGAGCTCGATGCGGGGCTCGATCCCAGGACCCTGGGATCATGACCTGAGCCGAAGGCAGATGCTTAATGACTGAGCCACACAAGCGCCCCACAATTGGAGGATCTTAAGCAGGAAAAAGACAGTCACATTTACTCATCAGATTAGAGAAGAATGAAACTAGAGGCAGAGAGACTTTGTTAGAAAATGGATAGCAGTTCAGGCAAGATAGAGGCAAAACTAAAGGAATGACAATAGGGAAAGGAAAGATGAAGAACTTAAAAATTTAGAGAGGAAAATGAACTCAGCTTGGTAATCATTTACATGTGGGGGGATGAGAGACCAGACCAGGACAACTCCATCTGTACTTTCTCCACATCGTGAAGGGTTGAGTCTTAAGGACAGAATATCTCTACTTGGGGAAAGCTGATTATGTCAGAAATATTCCTGGAGAACCTGAGATAAAGAACACCAACTCTAACATAAAGAAATTGGATCTGAAATGGGAGGCAGAGCCTTGAGAAAGAAGCCAGACAGGAATAGTTGGCAAGTTGTGAGAAGGCAAAAGAATATACGGGGGGGGGGGGGGGGGGGGGGGGGGGGGGGGGGGGGGGTGCTGTAAGGGTTCAGGAGTTGTCTAGCCACAAACGTTGCCAACACTGTTAGAAGAGTCAGTAAGTGCTTGATAAGTGGGGTACGCTGCACCAGTACAATGACGTCTAGGTTGGTTGAGTTGGACCTCTCCCAAAACCCCACCCTCACATTCCCCCTTAACTTCAGATGCCTGTTGGAATAGGGCCATGTTTTCTCAGGTTTGCGTGGTGAAATGCTAAGATGCATGCATTCTGAAATATGAGGTTTTCTCTCTGGTCCTTTTGTCCCAGACCCTTTGCATTATGCTCGTCTTCTCAGCCACTCACAGCAGAAGGAAGGTATTACTGGAAGTAGAGTATTTGTAGAATTTGGTATACAGGAAAGGTGGATGCTACTTTGCGATAGGTGAGTTAGGCTGAGCAAGAGGAGGACCAGAAGAGGTTTATTAATTTCTGGAAGGCTATGCGTTGCCAGTGGGTGCTTCATGATTATCTTTGTTCAGTGAAGGACAGAAAAAGAGGACTGATAAGCTTATATTTAGTTCCTGGAAAAGCAGCAGAAACCCTGGGATATCCTTGTATTATATTAGGTCAGGTAGTCCGTTCTCCTCACAGATTCCCTCATCTAATACAGCATATCTGTGGGGACACCAAACTTTCACAGGTTTCTCCGAATTGGTTCAAAGATGCACCGGTAGATAACTTGGAACTTCCTAGACCAGGAATTCCTACAAAGCAAGGCCTGTTAGAATAATAGAAACTTAACACCTTAGAGGGAATTGTCCTACAATGTAAAAAAACAAAAAAACCTTATATTCAAAAATATAATTGCATGATTTAAGATTTGACTTCTCATGTAAAATAAAGTGAGAATACTTTTTCTGCAACACCTTAATGATGCCATAATTTTAAGACCGTTGTTAAATTCTGCCATATAGTGCCTTACTCGTGTGGTTCTTTTCCATGAACTTAACGAATTCAGTGTTCATTATTTTATGAGAGTTAAAAAGTACCTGACCAAAAAATAACTTCCCAACAAAGTCAATATAAGACTTAAATTCTTTCTGATTGGCTTGATAATTTAGTAGCTGGGTAACTGAAAACAAACTATATACTGTTAGCAATGCAGATTTATATTTCAGAAAAATACCAAATAACTGGATGTCCTGAACATTTTAAGGTAGCTCATTTATAAATTAAAGTGTTACTAAATCTGTAAATGTTAAGGATATTTGTTATCCAAATAGAGGATATCCATCAAGGGGGGTCAAACAGCATACAGTTCATCACTGTTGGAGTTCAAACATTGCAAAGGTTAAAGGCCTTCCTAGGTCTTTAAATATCCAAACTATTGTCATTTTAGCATGTAATTGGTATAAAAATTGTCAATGAGATATTTTTAGATGTTTTTTCAATTTTTGAAATCTGATGTATATTATAGCACATCTGTATTTGGAAATAGCCACATTTTAAGTGCTCGAGAGCCATATGTGACCAGGGGCTGATAGGTCTAGATGACTCTGGGAGGTTGGTTTTCCACTCTAATCTATCCTCACCTAAATATTTTTGAAGGTCCTATAATTCAAACTTGGTAAAGACCTTGGTCTCTGAAAGTTAATTAGGTACAATGCGTGACCAGAGCTAATCCTCTTTTGTTACTAAACTGAGTCAGAGTTCCCTAATTTTTTCAGTGAGACTGGAAATACCTTGAAAAGGTTGATGATTTAAGGAATCCTCTTTATTTGCTTTCACAAATGTCACTGGCTTTGTTATGACTACAGAGTTTTGGTAAAGATGCACAAGCTCTGAATAACTGAGTCAGTGTTATAGTTAGGAGTTGGTGTGTTTGTGGTGACCAACAGGAATTGTAAGCAGTGCTGAGGAATAGCTCTAGTCCGAGGTGTCCCCTGTGTAGAGCCCTGTGGGAACAGTTGCGTGACTTTCAGGCCTTCTAGCAGTAGTCAACTTTGTACCACATCCATGCTTAAACTGCTAAACTTGTCCACCAGACCCTCATTCACAAACCGAGACTCTTCCAAATCCTTAGCTTTGAGAGTCACCAGTGGTGAAGTTTGAGCTGTCTTCAGTAAGCTGCTCCCTGGTTTGTGTGGGAGTTCTGTGCTCAAGCGCCCTGTTAAAAGGAGTCAGGGGTAGAATTGCCAGGGAGTTTGTCCACAAGGATGGCTACACCATGGGAAAACAGGTATATTGCACGCTTCAACTTTGGGATCCCTGCAAGTCAGTAATCCTTAAAACTTGTCTGAAGATTAGATCAACTTGGGAGGTAGGAAGGGAAGACAGTTTTTTAAAAAATGTTAAGGCCTTTACCCCACACCAGAGATTCTGAGTTCATTGTTGTGTGTGTGGTGTGTATACAGCCAGTCTACGACTTTATCTGGGGTTTTCTCACACCCCAAATGGAGTGTCAGCCCTTGGGTCGGGGGAGGGGGGGCGGGGAGCGCCAAGCATGTCCTAGACCTTACCGCTAACATCTCGCTACATGCCCTCCAGTTCTCTTTCCTCAAACTTACGGTTCTTTTTGACTGCGAAAACCGTGCCTATATCATTACCTATTCTTCCAGCTCCGTGGTTCATAGAATAAACTGCCTGTGTCAGCCAGGCTGGGGTCCTTGAAAAAAATTTTTTTTTTTCCATTTTGCACGCCGAAGTTTGTAGATTGCTAAAAGCCCTTTCTGCCTCCAGAACTCGGCTCTGATAAATCAAAAGCCTTTTAGCTTTCAGGTTCATGTTTCTTCCTTTGGCTTTAAAAAAAAGCTTTTGACATCAAAGTTGAGCAATGATGTCTTGCTTTTGATTCTTGTTTGTCCCTCCTGAAGTAGCAGCTGCCCGTGAGTCACTGAGTGAGTGGCTAAGCACCAGCAACAAAAGGCATGAAAAATGCGGCAGTTACTAGTTCAGAAATAGCATTCTGTTCCACCTACCGCAGTCACCAGAAAGCCACTAGAGGTAACTGTGAGTATGTGAGTAGCTGTTGTGTGATGCTCATTCTCGGAGCTCTGTTGGTAATCTTGAAGTCTTTTCAGCCTGAAGGAAAATGTGTGGGAGTTACTTGAACTGGAACGCAGGGTGAACTGAAGTGTGGGTTCATTCATTTAGCACATATTTATTGAACATTGGATAGAAGTACAATACTGTGTGAGACACTGCCTGGACGCTGATGTGGAAAAAAGACAGGTTCTACCCTTAGGGAGCTTACGATTTCAGTATTTTCAGCAAAGGCTGGTGATGAGGCATGGCATAGCAAATATATAAATAACATGGTGTGTGAAACCTAGTTCTTGAATAAGCATTTGTGTCAGATCTGTCAAGGCGCAAGATTATTAAAGTCATTGGAAAACACTTTATGTGACTGTGCGTCTGTTGACAGTTTCATGCTGGTGCCGGCCTTGTATGTGTCAGTGCTGCGCAAACAGGTGAGAACAGATGAAGGTTCTGCAAACACTAGGATTGCAGGGGAGGCAGACAGATTTGTTAGCTCATTGCCATTTTTCAGAGGCCTGGTTCCTCAATCAGAATGGTGATATATTTCTAATCAGATTTTTTTCTTCACAGCTTTTTTTAAAAGCAACTCCAGTAAGTTACAATTTACACACAACAAAAACATTCCTTGTAAGTGTAGTCTGATGAGTTTGGATACATAGATACACCTATGCAGCCATCACCACAATCAAGATAACACTTCCATCACCCCTCAAAAGGTGCCCGAAGCCCCTTTACACCCCGTTCCCACCCATCCACCGTCCACCCCAGGCAGCCATTGATCTGCTTGTGTCACTGTAGATGAGCTGAAAACATTCAGTGTGTCCTTTATTTGTGTAAGGCTTGTTTTGCTCAGCATATCTGTGAGCAGCATCAGTGTTATTGCTTGAATCAGTTCTTTCTTGTTGCTGAGTAGTGTCCCATTGTATGACTATCCTACAGTTTGTTAGCCACTCCCCTGTTGGGGGACACTGGGCTCTTTCCAGTTTGGGTTATTATGAATAAAGTGGCTGCGAACACTGATACATAAATCTTTATGTGAACATGTGATTTCATTTCTCTTGAATAAATACCTAGGAGTGGAATAATTGAGTCCTCTGGTAAATATTTGTTTCACTTTCTAAGATATTGCCTAACTGTTTTCTGAAGTGACCGTACCATTTTCCATTCTCCCCAGTGCTGTGTGAGGGTTTTCCCACATTATTGCCAATACTTGCTATTGTCAGTATTTTGAATTTTGGCCATTCTCGTGGGTATGTAGTGGTATCTCGTGATTTAGTTTGAATTTACCTAACCATTAATGATATTAACATCTTAACATTTGTCATTCCTGTCATTCTTTTGGTGGAAGGTCTGTTGAAATCTTTATCCCATTATGTTTAAGTTTTGTGGGGGTATAATTTACACACCATAAAATCCATTCATTTACAGTGTTCTGAGTTCACCCATGTTTAGCATGCATACGTAATTCTTTACTTATTTTTGCTGCATAGTTTTCTATTATATGGATATACCGCATTTTTTCATTCATCAGTTGATGGAAATTTGGATTGTTTCCACTTTTTGGCCATTATGAATAATACTGCTATGAACATCCACTTCAAGTCTTTGTGTGGACATAGGTTTTTTTCATTTGTCTTGGGTAAGTACCTAGAAGTAGAATTGCTAGGCAAAAAATTTGCCATCATTCTTTTAAAAAAATTTTTTTAATTCACATGCCATAAAATCTGCCATTTTGAAGTGTACAATTCAGTGTTTTTAGAATGTTCACAAGGCTGTGCAGTCATCACTGTCTAGTTTTAGAACATTTACATCACTCCAAAAGGAAACCCCATACCCGTCAGTAGTCATGCTCAGTTCTCCCCTTGCTCTTGGGAATCACTAATCTACTTTGTCTCTCTTTGGATCTGCCTGTTCTGGACATTTCATTAAAAAGGAATCATACGATATGTGTCCTTTTGTGTCTGGTTTCTTTGATTTAGTGTAATATTCTCAAGGTTCATCCATGCTATACCACATATCAGTACTTCATTTTTTTAAATGGCTGACTACTATTCCACTGTATGAATACATCACATTTTGTTGATGGACATTTGGGTTGTTAACACTTTTTGGCTATCTTGAATAATACTGCTACGAGCATTTATTTGTGCACAAGTCTTTGTGAACAAATGTCTTCCAATTACCTTGGGTTAGAATTGCTGGGTGGGATGTATGGCGACTTTGTGTTTAACATCATGGAAACTGACAAACTTTTTCCAAAGTGGCTGCACCATTTTACATTCCCACCACCAGTGGGTAAAGGTTTTAATTTCCCCACATCCTCACCTGACACTTGGTATTGTCCGTCTTTTTTAACATAACTATACTAGTGGCTATGAAGTAGTATCTCATTGTGGCTTTGATTTGCATTTCCCTGACTAACTATGTTCAGCATCTTTTCATGTGCTTATTGGCCATTTGTCTTATCTTTGGAGAAGTGTTGGTTCAAATTCTTTCCCCATTTTAAAATTATTTTTTTATTATTGAGTTTTAAGAATTTTTTTAAAGATTTCTTTATTCCAGAGAGAGAGAGTATGAGTGTGCTCACACACATGGGAGCAGGGCGAGGGGCAGAGGGAAAGGGAGAGAGGCAGATTCCCCGCCGATCACAGAGCCTGACAGGGCTCCATCTCATGACCCTCAGATCATGACCTGAGCGGAAATGAAGAGTCAGATGCTCAACTGACTGAGCCACCCAGGTGCCCCTTAAGAATTTTTTTAATATGTTCTGAACTCTAGACTTTTGTCAGATACATGATTTGCAAATATTTTCTCCCATTCTGTGCATTGTCTTTTCACTTTTTTTTTTTGATAGGGACCTTTGCAGCACAGAAGTTTTCATCTCGATGAAGTCCAATTTATCTAAATTTTTTTCTTAGCTTGTGCTTTAGCTGTCTCTAAAAAACCATCGCCTCATCCAAAGGTACGAAGATTTACACCTATTTTCTTCTAAGAGTTTTATAATGTTAGCCCTTACATTAGGTCTTTGATCCATTTGGAATTAATTTTTATGTAAAATGTGAGGTGTGGGGGTCCGACTTCATTCTTTTCCATGTGGATGTCCAGTTCCAGCACCATTTGTTGAAAAGACTCTTCTTTCCCCCATTGAAGTATCTTGCCTCCCTTGTTGAAAATCAATTGACTATAAATGTATGGATTTATTTCACAACTCTTAGTTTTCTTCCATTGATCTTTGTCTGTCTATGTGCCAGTACCAAACTATAATCTTGTTAACTATATATTTGTAATATGTTTTGGAATGGGGAAGTGTTTTTGGCTTAGAAATGGAAGTTTTTCATGTCACTTGAACTAAAAATTAGGGAATGCCAGTTTGTAAAATATTAGGGTAGCTTTACATTTTTGCATAAACTAAATGATGGTGTCATACAAATAACGGGAAAGTTCTCAACTGGGCATTTTTCCCTTATTCGAGTTGATCATAATCTTGGCTTTACAGTATCTTTACAAACACCTTCCTGCCCTTTCCCTTGTATAGCGGGGTGAAAACTGAAACCATGTTGATGGTTGCTGTTAAGTATTTGACTGTCAAGTTAGTATATAGCTTTCTAAAAATCCTTCTTTGAGAAAGTTCCAAAAATAAATACGTTAAGTACTTACACAGTCAAAGGAAATGTAATATTATCTCAAATCCCATTGTAGATAGATAATCACCCTTAATACTTGGTGACTATACTTACCAACCTGTTTAATTTTCTTCATAGCACTTAGCACTGTCTGACCTCATCATATGTGCTTATTACTCTCCCACCGGAATGTGGATTCCATGAAAGCAGGGATCTTTTCTGTTTTGTTCATTGCTATATCCCCAGAACCTAGAACTGATTCTGGTGCATAGTAACCACTCAATAAATATTTAAGTCGGTGACAGTGTTTTAAAGTATATCATTGTGGTAATTTTTTGATGTGTTAACTTTTGTTGAGATGTGTGAAAGAAAATTATCCACCAATATCTCTGAAATTAGAAATTAAAAATATATAATATATATAATTCAATATAAAATGAAACTGTGCAGTCATCTAACGCTGGGGGCATAGGTTGACCACACCTAAGCTAGTCACATCAGCCTTTTGATCTTGTTCAAGGTTTTGTGTTAGGATATTCTAATGAAAGTGATAGCTTGTATTTGGAGCATTCTCTGAGTGCCTTCCATTGTGCTCAGCACAACTATCTCATTTAATCCTTACAACAACCCTATCAGAAAGGGATTTTCATCCTCATCTTCACAGATGAGGAAACTTGAGGAGACTAAGTGATTTGCCCCAGAGCAAACCAGTGGTACGTAACTGAACTTGAAATTATGAATACAAATATCAGGATTCCTGGCTCCAGAAATTTGAAAGTATACTAGCAGGAGTTTGTAGAGCGTTATAAAGGCAAAGCTCACTGATCTGCCCTCATCCCCACGTTCCCTATTTTCCTTATCCTGCTCTAGAACAACTACCTGACAAACTTTGTTTATTTATTGTCACTCTTTCTCCTTCCAGAATATAAGTGCTGCGAAGTCAGATTAGTCCGTTAGTTTTGTTCACTGTTGCATCCATGGGGTCTAAAACACTACCTGGCATATAGTTGGCTCTCAGGAAGCTAAATGATAAGACTGACATACTGGGGAAGTGTGACACGGAGGCAAATCTAGTGTAAGGAATATTATCTTTTTACATTGGAGTTTATGAACCAAGAAGCAGGGATATAAGGATATTCACTGGAGGGATGGAGGTTATGACCGTCAGAACTCAAATCAGACCATTGAGTGTTAGGACTTCCAAGGTGTAGGCTTGGGTGGGACTGGAGTCGGGTGGATGGGGCAGTGAAGGGGCTTCCTTTTTTCTTGGACTCTTCTGTAAGATTTGAATTTTTATCATATACATCAGTTACTTAAGTAATAAAAGCATTTTTGGACTTCAATTTCTGGTGATGGCTGACTAATGTTGATTAAAAAAAATAAATGAAAAAATAGAAACTCCCAGGTCACTTTTTGGAGGAAAGTCTGTAACCAAGTGGGTTAATGGAACATTGGAACAACAAAGCTACAAGAGTTGTGATCTGTAAAAGAGGGCTGTGTTGGTGTTCTTGGAGCAGGTGAGGAAAAGAAATAGAAAAGGCAATTTTCCTGGGAGTTTTGTGCAGATTTGCTTTCCTGAAGATTAGCTCCTTAAATACGCATAGTTGGATGGGCCAAGATTCTCAGGATCTGAGCTTGGCAGAAGCACAACAATCTTTGGACAAAGGCTCATCCCAAGCCTTTAATGCTTTCTCAAGGTTAATATGCAGCAAACAAAGATTCTTGCAAGTTATGCAAACAACCTGAATGTGAATGAGAATCAACAGAAATCAGAGATTACATAGACTGGTTACTATAATTGTCATTTTTTAAAGTTTACTGAGATATAATTTACATAAAGTAAAATTCACCCTTTTTAGTGTGCCGTTGTATGAATTTTGATAAATGTGTGTGCTCACATACCCGTCAACACAAGATAGAAATCAGTTCATTACCCACAGAAAGTTCCCTATGCTCCCCTACCTCCCCCAGCTCAAGCCTCCAGCAACTACTGGTCTGTTTTCTTCCCTATAGTTTTGTGTTTTAAAGAATGGCCTGTAAATGAAATCGCATATGGTATGTAGATTTTGAGCCCGCTTCTTTCACTTAGCTAAATCACTTGAGATTCATCCATGTTGTTTTATGTATCAGTAGTTTGGTCCTTTTAATTGCTAAGTAGTAATCCATTGTGAATGTACCATGTTTTGTTCATCATTTACTAGTTGAAGGAGATTTGGGTTGTTTCCAATTTTTACTGATGACAAATAAAGCTGCTGTTAACATTCACCTAAAGGTTTTTGTGTGTGAACAGATTTCATTTCTCTTGGGTGCCTTTCTAGGAGTGGGATTACTGGGTTGTATGACAATTATATGATAAACTTGCCAAACAATTTTTTGAAGCGGTAGTACCATTTTGCATTCCCACCACAATGTACAGGAATTCCAGGGGGTTCACGGCCTCACTGGAACTCAGTATTGGTGTGTGGGGGGGTGGTGGTTACGGTTTTACTTTGCTTTTTTTGTTGTTTATTTTTGTTATACTGGGTGTGTGGTTTATCTCATTATTTTTTATTTCCATTTCCCTAATAACAAATGATGTTGAATTATTTTTTCACATTCTTATTTGTTGTCTGTGTATCTTCTTTAAAAGCAAAGGGTTAAACTCATATACATTTTTTTTAAAACTGGGTTTTGTTTTGTTTTTTAGTTATTGAGTCTTGAGAATTCTTTTTATATTCTGAATACAAATCATTTATCAAAAACTTGATTTGCAAATATTTTCTTCTGGTCTGTGGCTTATCTTTTTATTTTGTAAACATATTTCAAAGAGCAGAAATTTTATATTTTGATGGCAGTCCATTTTTTTTTTCTTTTACAGATCATGCTTTTGGTGTTGAATCTAAGAAATTCTTGGCTAACTCAGAGTAACAAAGATTTTCTTCTATCTCTTCTAGAACAGATGTGAGCAAACTTTTCCTGTAAAGAGCTAGATAGTAATTATTTTAGGCTTTGGAGGCCATAGAGTCTGTGTTGTAGCATGAAAGCAGCTGTGAACAATGCATACATGAATGGGTGTTCCAGTAAAACTTCAGTTACAACAACAGGTGACAGGTCAGATTTGGCCCATGAGCCTTAGTTTGCTGACCAATGTTGTAGAAAATTTAGGTGTTATATTTAGTCTATGCTCCATCTCCAGTTAATTTTTAATGTGCCAAGTATGGGTTGAGGTCCTTTTTTTCTTTTTTTTGCCTCTGTATGTCCAATTATTCTAGCACTGCTCGGTTATAAAGACTATTATTTCTCCAATTATCTTTATACTTTGTCAAAAATCCATTATCCATACATGGGTAGGTTTATTTCTGGATTGTCTATTCTCTCTGTTTCTGCCCTTTACTAACACTGTGCTGATTACTGCTAATAGTAAGTCCTGAGGTTGGGTAGTGCAAGGCCTCCAAACTTCTCCTCCCCGCCCCCCAAAAAAATTTTTTTTAGTTTTTCTAGTTTCTTTGCTATTTTATATAAATTTTAGAATCAGCTTGTCAATTACACAAAAACTCTTACTGCTATTTTCATTGGGATTGCATTGAATATATAGCTCAATTATTACAGTCTTTAATAGTATTGACCCTTCTAGCAACTGAACACAGTATCTGTTTAGTTCAGTTTATTAAGATGTCTTCAGTGATTTATAGTTTTCAGCATACAGATCTTGCATATAATTTGATAGATTATACCTAAGTATTTCGTGTTTTTTAGTGTTACTAAAAATGATACAGTTCTTAAAGTTTTAATTTCCAGTTGTTTACTGCTATTATGTAAAAACAGTTTATTTTTGTACATTGGTTTTGTATCCTGTCATCTTAAACTCACTGTAGTAGCTTTTTTGTAGATTCTTTGTAGTTTTCTGTATACACAATCATACTGTCCAAAAATAGAAAATATTTATTTCTTCCTTTCTAACCTGTGTGTCTTTTATTTACTTCCTGGGGTTTTTTGTTTGTTTGTTTGTTTTTATTGTTTGCTCTTCTCTCCCTTCCTCTTCCCTTCTTTGCTTTTCTCTTATTACATTGGCCAGGGTCTCCAGTATGATTTGAATGGAAGCCCTAAAAGCTGAGAACTTTGCTTGTTCTTGAACTTAAAGGAAAAGTATTCAGTCTTTCACTATTAAGTTTATGTTAGCTGTAGGGTTTTTGTATATACCCTTTATAATAATGAGGAAGTAGTCTTCTGTTCCTATTTCCTAAGAGGATTTATCACAAATGTATATTGAATTTTGTCAAATGCTTTTTATCTATTGAAATGATCATATGGGTTTTCTTTTTTAAATCTACTGATATAATGAATTTCATTGCTTTGTGAATGTTAAAACCACACTTTTGTATATTTCTGGATTGATTTGCTAATGTTAAAGAATTGTTTGCATCTATATTCATGAGGGGTATTGGTCTGTAGTTTTCTTGCAGTATCTTTGGTTTTGGTATCAGGGTAGTGAAGGGCTCACTAAAAGAGTTGGGAGGTGGTCCTTCCTCTTTATTTTCTGAAAGACTTTGTATAAAAGGCTATAAATTTTCCTCTATGCCCTGCTTTAGCTGTATCCAACAAATTGTGATATGTTGGTTGAAAAGAACAGTGGAAACATGATTGGCTTAAGGATTGAGGGTAGACCATACTGGGAGTGTAAATAAAATTTATCATGTTAGATAAATAAAGTTTATCACATTAGAGACAACTGCTTGTCCCCTAAGGCAGGCAGATTCACTGAGTGAAAATAGAGTTCTTCCAAATCAAGCTGGAAAGTCTCTGAGGAGAACACACTGACCATTGCCCCAAGGATAGACCCAGGATTTGTTCCCACTTCTAATGAGCTTGTAATGTGTGTACTATAATAATTTCAGCAAAAGTATTTTGTTGACTTGAGATTAGATTCCTGTTTTTAAAAGGCTGGAGGTTGGGGTTAATAAATATGAGAAAAATTAAAATATCAGAAAGGACCTGAGGTATATAAAAAGTAACAGCTGTTCATTTTTTTCATCAGTGAGTTCAGGTCGGGGAATGAAAATAATCTGGCAGTCCATTAGATTTAGAGCAGTAGCTATGGACAGAGAAAAACACAGGCATTTTGCCTTTTCTTATGTCACAGGGAAGATGGGATAATGAGAATACAACAGTGAGAGAATGTAAAAGCATTCTGTGAAACCATTAGGCAATTGCTAGAGGGCACCAAAGTACAGTAGTAAGTGTGATTTGCAGTAAAGCAAAAAAAAAAAAAAAAAAAAGCTGAGTATCAGAAAATTCATCTTGTTCTGTGGTGCTGGGTGGAAGTTGTCTGCTCCAAGATTATCGCTTGGATCTGAGGGTCTTGAGTTCGCAGACTTCATCTGAAGATTATCTGCTCCTTGAGGATTTTTAAGATTCAAGAACTCAGGATCTCCTGGAAAGGCCTATTTCATCAAGATTCAAAGGTACTTTTTCTCTGGTACTATATCGCTATTTTTTTTTTTTTTAAGATTTAATTTTTTTGACAGAGTGAGGGAGCACAAGCAGGGGGAGTGGCAGGCAGAGGGAGAAGGAGAAGCAGGATCCCTCTGAGCATGGAGCCCAATGTGAGACTGATCCCAGGACGCTGGGATCATGACCTGAGCTGAAGACAGACACTTAACTAACTGAGCCACCCAAGTGCCGCCCCTACACCACTTTTTAAAATTTCTCTTAGGATTTGTCAGTATTTGTTCTTTTAGCCTGTGTTTAGAAAACTAAAAGGAGCTCTCAAAATAGTTTCAAGTGAGTTAAAATTTGAAGTACTAAACAATTCAGTTCATTCTATTATTAATCCTTTTATAAGATGAAGAAGCAAATTACAGGTTGTAGCCATTCCAGGATATCCAAAGAACATTTCTTTTTTTTAAAGATTTTATTTACTTATTTTAGAGAGGTGGGGGAGCAGAGGGAGAAGGACAAGCAGATACCATGCTGAGTGTGGAGCCCGACATGGGGCTCGATCCCATGACCCCCAGATCATGACCTGAGCCAAAATCAAGAGTTGGCCACTCACCTGACTGAGCTACCCTGGTGCTCCAAAGCATTTAGTTCTAAAAGACACATTGGTAGTTTTACTATTCTCCAGTTGGAGAAGGCAAAATAAAGAGGAGTTGACCTAGAGACAAAATATAAACATAATTAAGCATCTAGATGCAGGAAATCTTTTTTTCTCCCAAGTTTTTTACTTAAATTCCAGCTAGTTAGGGTGGCTCAGTCAGTTAAGTGGCCAGCTCTTGATTTTGGCTCAGGTCATGATCTCAGTGTTCTGGGATCTAGCCCCGCATCAGGCTCTGTGCTCTGTGAGGAGTCATCTTGAGGATTCTTTCCCTCTCCCTCTGCACCCCCACCCCCACCCCACTCACCTCACTCACCTCACATGCTTGCTCTCTCTAAAATAAATATTTAAAAAATAAATTGCAGCTAGTTAACATACAGTGGTGTAATACTGGTTTCAGGTGTAGAATTTAGTGATTCATCACTTAACATATAACACCCAATGCTCAACACAACAAGTGCCCTCCTTAATACCCATCACCCATCTAGACCATCCCCCACCCACTACCCCTCTGGCAGCCATCAGTTTGTTCTCTGTAGTTAAGAGTCTATTTCTTGGCTTGTCTCTTCCTCCTCCCCCACCGTGTTCTTTTGTTTCTTAAATTCCACAAATGCATGAAATCATATGGTATTTGTCTCTCTGACTGACATTACACTTAGCATAATACTCTAGTTCCATCCACATCATTGCAAATGGCAAGATTTCATTCTTTTTGATAGCTGAGTAATATTCCATTGTATATATACCACATCTTCTTTATCCATCAGTTGATGGACACTTGGGCTGTTTCCATAGTTTGGCTATTGTTGATAATGCTGCTATAAACATCGGGGTGCATGTACCCCTTCGAATCTGTATTTTTTTATCCTTTGCGTAAATATCTAGTAGTGCAATTGCTGGATTGTAGAGTAGTTATATTCTTAACTTTATTTTTTTTTAAAGGATTTATTGATTTGGAAGAGAGAAAGTGCAAGCTGGGGGAGGGGCAGAGGGAAAAAGAATCTCAAGCAGATCCCGTGCTGAGTGCAGAGCCCAATGCAGGGCTCATTCTCAGGACCCGAGACCACGACCTGAGCTGAAGCCAAGAGTCAGACACTCATCCGACTGAGCCACCCAGGCACCCCTATTTTTAACTTTTTGAGGAACTTCCATACTCTTTGCCAGAGTGGCTGCACCAGTTTAAATGCAGGATAATTTCACAAGTTGAAAATGTAAAAGCAGCAGTAATAAGTGATGATGATTATAAGAAATTTCATTTTTTTCAAAAGTAAGAAACTGACAGCTTTTGGCTCAGGTCATGATCTCAGGGTCTTGGGATCAAGCCCTGCATCGGGCTCCCCGCTCAGCGGGGAGTCTGCTTCTCCTCCTCCCTGTGCCCCCTGCTCCCGCTTGTGTGCACTCTCTCTCAAATAAATAAAATCTTTAAAAAAAATAAACTTTGTGTTAAAATAATTTATAACTATCCACAAGTATAGAGATTTCACAGTGTGTTTAAAAAGAAACTAGAGGTGCCTGGGTGGTGCAGTGGGTTAAGCCTCCCAACTCTTGGGCTCAGGTCATGATCTCAGGGTCCTGGGATCCAACCCCACAACCAGCTCAGCTAGGGGTCTGTTTGAGATTCTTCCCTCTCCCTCTGCTCCTCCCACTTGTGCTCTCTTTCTCTCTCTCTAAAATAAATCTTAACAAAATTAAATAAACTCTACTATCTGTGTACAGAATGAATTGGGTCATTTTACAGAAAGAAACCCTAATTTTAATATGACTCTTGTTATATCAAGTGATGATTTGCAGTGAAGGGTTTGTATGCCTTCCCTTAATGCACCTTTCTCAAGCCCTCCCAAATATTTGTTTAGACGCATGTAAACACTAAGATTACAGTTTTAATTCAGCTTTAAAATACAGTTGCCTTGATGAGCATATTAAATAAACATGTAGTATATTGAATTTACCATCTTAATAAAATTAACAGTTCCCTTAACAAATAGATCACAACTATTATCTCATATGTATGAGATATATTGTTTTATGACTGTACTATAGCATAGTCTCAAACATTTTATTACTTAATACCTTAACCAAAATAACACATTTTGTTTCTTCCAAACACAGAACTAAAAAAAAAAGAAAACATAAACCTATTTTTTTTTACTCCATTGCTATACATTTTGCATCTTTTAAAGATTTTCTGATATACAATTAACCTCTGTATTCATAAACCAAAAATTCATATCATGTCAAAAGTTTTAACTTTCCTACTTTTTGGATCTGATAACCTAGTAACCAAGATCATTTATTCAAACAGTTAGCTTTTCCTCCTGTATATTAACAAGAAAAATTTAAAGAGCCATTATGTATAAAGCTTGAGACTTTTAAAAAAAATTGAATTTTATCTGGACTGTATGAATATGAATAACAACAGAATACTTTTTGATCCATTTTTGATTTTTTATTCCTAAAGTCTTTCCAAGAGAAGGGGAAGGAGAAGGGAGGGGGAGAGGAAATGAGAAGGGGCCAGCTATAGGTAGATCAGATGGGGGCAAAGTTAACCTACCACTTGATAATTTTATAATTCTGAAAAATATACTTTTATAATTATAGAAACAGTTGTAGGATTGGTAGTGCAACTGGTGTCACTTTGAAAGATTTCTGTCCTTCCATCAGAAATAATCCACCTGGTGGGGGTGGGAGGGCAGGCTGACTCAGTCAGTAGAGTATGTGACTCTTGATCTCAGGATTGTGAATTTGAGCCCCATATTGCATGTAGAGATTACTTAAAAATAAAATCTTAAAGAATTCACCTTGTTAGGCTAAGAGAACCATTGGGATTTGGATACAACAGGTTCCGTTGGATCTCCTTTATAATCACTCAGAAGATCTAGTTCTTCCTCTTTGGGGCTAGAATGGGACAGTTTTCCAGAGACCTTTTTGTTTACAGTATCAAGTTTCTGCATCTCCTGGACCCACCAAAAGAAGTCCTGCTTGATAGTGCTCAAGAAAGTTTGGAGTGTATGGGCCAAGATGGGATTTGGGAAGTCCTTAACAATGACACAAAGATCTGAATGTAAGTAGGATCAGAAGTTGACACATTAGGAAACATGAGGGACCTCTTCATATGGAGGTTGCAATTTTAAGGGACTTTGAGTATGGATAGTTCTGAAGATGGAAAAGGAGGGAAGAGAAAGGAAAGATAAACAGGAAGGTGTGGAACAGGATTTAGGTGGATCCATATGTGAGGCAGATTTAAAATTTTTCATATCTCATTGGTCTAGGTAAACAATTTTAGGGAAATTTTAGAATCTAGATTGTATTTAGAAGCCTCACCATCAGTTTCTTAGCTGTATTTTAAAAATAATTTTTTTAAAGATTTTATTTATTTGAGATAGCATGAGCCACGAGGCGGGGGAGGTGTGGAAGGAGAGGGAGAAGCAGATTCCTTGCTGAGCAGGGAGCCCAATGCTGGGCTGGATCCCAGGACCCTGGGATCATGACTTGAGCCAAAGACAGATGCCTAACTGACTGAGCCACATAGGTACCTTTAAAATAATTTTATACTCATAAGGAATTACAAAAAATAGTACCAAGAATTCCTGTGTACCTTCACCCAGCATTCCCCAGGTACCTCAGTGGTGATGTCTTGTATAAGCATAGTTCATTATCAAAACCAAGAAATTGACATTGGTACAATATTTATAACGACAGACCTTATTTGAATTTTTGTGTAGTTTTATGGAATTTTATCACATATATAGATTTTTAAAAATATTTTTATTTTTAAGTAATCTCTACACCCAATATGGAGCTCAAGCTCACAACCCTGACATCAAGAGTCTGCATGCTCCACCAACAGAGCCAGCCAGGCACCCCCTGCTCATATATATAGATTCTTACAATTACTACAGCAATCAGGATACAGAATTGTTCTATCACCGCAAAGAAACTCTCTGATGCTAACCTTTTTATAATCATACCTTCTCCATACTTGTAACCACTGGCAACCATTGATCTGTTCTTCATCTGTATAATTTTGCCATTTCAAGAATGTTATGTAAGTGGAATTATATAGTATATAAACTTTTGAAATTGGCTTTTTTTTACTGAGCATAATGGCCTTGAAATCCCTTCATGTATCAATAGTTATTTGCATGTATCATGTTGCTTGTTATTGCTGAGTAGTATTCCATTGTATGCATGTACTACAGTTTATCCATTCACTTTTTATAGGACATTTTGATTGTTTCCAGTTTTCAGCTATTACAAATAAGGCTGCTATAAACATTCATGTACAGATTTTTATGTGGATGTGTGTTTTCATTTCTCTAGGATAAATACCCAGGAGTATGATTGCCGAGTCATGTGGTAAGTCTATGTTTAACTTAATAGGGAACTGCCAAACTCTTTTCTAGAGTAGCTGTACCATTTGATATTCCTACCATCTATGTATGGGAGATCTAGGTGCTCTATATCCTCACCAGCCATTAGCATTGTAGAATTTATTTTATGCAATTCTAGTAGATGTATAGTGGCTTTAATTTGCATTTTTCTAGTGGGTAATGATGTTGAATATCTTTACATGTGCTTATATTACCATTAAATACCATTTACCATTTGAATATCCTCTTTGGTGAAATGTCTAAGTCTTTTGCACATTTTCTAATTGAATTTTTTATTTTCTTACTGTTGCATTTAGAGGGTTCTTTATATATTCTGAATATAGATCTCATGTCAGAATTGTGAATTGCAAATATCGCTCCAAGTCTATCTCTTAACAGGGTCTTGCTCAGAGCAAAAGGATTTAGTTTTGATTAAGTCCAGTTTATTGGTATTTTTCTTTTATGGACCATGATTTTGATGTCATGTCTAAGAATTCTGCTTAACTCATAAGATTTTCTCCTATGTTGTCTTTTAGATTCATGGTTTCACTTTTACATGTAGATTTATGATCCATTTTGGGTTAAGTTTTGTATTAGGTGTGAGGGTCTAAGTCAAGGTTCCTGTTTATGCCTAAGAATGTACAGTTATTCTAACACCATTTGTTGGAAAAAGCAAAAACAAAAACAAAACAGAACAAAAAAAACCCATCCTTTCTCCTTCAACTTGCTTTTGCCTTTTTGTCCACATCAGTTGGCTACATTGGGTAGGTTATTTCTGGTACTCTTTTCTATTGATCTGTGTAATCCACATTACCACACTACCTTGATTACTGTAGCTATATAATAACTTCGAAAATTGGGTAGTGTGATTCTACCTTTTCTTTTTTTTCCCTTTTTATTTTCTGTTTGTTTTTTTTATTGAGAAATAGTTTCTCTAGAACTACAAAAAACCCCCTGAGATTTCATAAAGTTGCAGTAAGCCTATAATTCAATTTGGGGACAATTGGTATCTTTAGTTTGTTGAATTTCAAAACATAAACATACTAAGTTTCTCTATTTATTAAGGTCTTTTAAAAATGTTTTTATCAGAGTTTTGCAGTTTTCTCCATATAGATCCTGAACATATTTTGTTAGATTTAGACTGAAGTTCCCTGTCTCGTTAATTTTAGCCATTCTAACTGATATAAGGTGGTATATCATTGTGGTTTTGATTTGTATTACCCTGATGACAAGTGATGTGAAGCATTTTTCATGTGTCTGTTGGCCATTTGTGTGTCTTTTTTGGAGAAGTGTCTGTTCATGCCTTCTGCCCCATTTCTTGACTGGATTATTTGTTTTTTGGGTGTTGAGTTTGATAAGTTCTTTATAGATCTTGAATACCAGAGAGGGAGACAAACCATGAGAGACTCTTGACTCTGGAAAACAAACTGAGGCTTGTGGAAAGGGAGGTGGGTGGGGGGATTGGGTAAGTGGGTGATGGGCATTAAGGAGGGCACGTGATGTGATGAGCACTGGGTGTTATGTGCAACTAATGAGTCATTGAACGCTACACCAAAAGCTAATGATGTACTATATATTGGCTAATTGAATTTAAATTAAAAGAAAAAAGGATTTAGACTGAAGTATTTCTCTTTTAGGGGGAGCAATTATAAGTGGTTTTGTGGTTCTTAATTTCAGTTTTGATATGTTTGTTGCTGGTAAACAGAAATACAGTTGATTTTTGTATGTGAATCTTCTATCTTGTGACCCTGCAAAACTCAGTTATAAGTGTTTCCTTCTATTCTGTTTCCTGGAAGAAATTGAGTAAAATTGCTGTTATTTATTCTTGTAATATTTGGTACAATTCAGGAGTGAAACCATTTGGCCTAGAGATAACTTTATCAAAAGGTTTTAAACTGTTGATTCAATTTCTTTAGTAGTTGTAAGACTATTCAAGTTATCTTTCATTTGGGGTAAGTTTTGATAGTTTGTAGCTTTTGAGGACTTGGTCAGTTTCATCTAAGTTGTTGAATTTATGTGTATAGGGTTGTTTGTAATATTCCCTTATTATCCTTTTACTGTCTGCTGAGTCTGTAATGTCTGCTGATATCTCCTTTTTCATTCCTGATGTTGGTAATTTGTCTTTTCCTTGTAGGCGCTGAAATGCTTTTTTATCCATTGTGTCCATCTCTTTTAATTCATGTATGTAAACTGTTTACATTTAATGTAATTATTGGTATGTTAGGATTTAAGTAACCTATTTTATTTTTCTGTTTCTTCCTTCTGTTCCTCTTTGATCTTTGCTGTCTTCTGTGAGTCACCTGAACATTTTTTAGTATTCCATTTAGATTTATTTATAGTGTTTATAAGTCTGTTTCTTTGTATAATTTTGTTAGTGGTTACTCTACATTTGCATATGTAACTTATCACAGTCTACTGTTATCAACATGATACCACTTCAGATAGAATGTAGAATCATACCATTGGATAGTTGGGATCTTATTTCCTTTTTGTGCTAAGGTGCCTATCAAGTGAACAATTTGCTCATGTCAGATTTCCCCAAAGTGACCACTGCAATACTGGATTGTCCTTGATGCAATTGTGCAACTTGGAAAGTTGTATGCATGATTTATCAATATGACAAGATACCATGAAGGAAAAGATGTTTGGTCCGAAGTTGAATGCAGACTTCGACTACAAAGACCTCATGAGCATTACTGCACAGATAATGTGCTTGTGTAACTACATGTCTCCAGCATCTGGCCAAGGACCAGCTGGTGCCAACTGAGGACTCCTGTAAAAGCAAAACAAAACAAAAAGAGCTCTAGGAAGATAAAACTAAAAAAAGTAATTCTTAAAATATCTTGGAAGGTGATTGTTGTGGGTTGAATTGTTTTTTCAAAGTGTTATGTTGAAATCTAAACCCCAGGTACCTGTGAATGTGACATTGTTTGGAAGTAGGATCAAGTTAAGATGAGGTCCTACTGGATCACAGTGGACCCTAAGTCCAATGACTGGTGTCTTTATTAGGAGAGGGAGGTTTGGAGATGCAGAGACACACAAGGAGGGAAGTAGGCCATGTAATGGCAGCAGAGATTAGAGCACTGCTGGTATATGCCAAGGAGAGCCAAGGATTACAGCGACCACCAGAAGCTAGCAAAGATTTTTCTCTGCAGCCTTAAAGTGGGCATGGCCCTGCTGCCACCTTAATTTTAGACTTCTCATCTTCAGAATTATAAGAGAATCAGTATCTATTGTTTTAAGCCACCTAGTTTGTTGAATTTGTTGTGGCAACCCTAGCAAACTAATAATGACCCAAGGCAAAATCTGTTCCAAAGATGCAGGGCTGAGAGTCATCAGCCATCAGGACCAGCCTCATTGAGTTTATGTGGTCTGTGTCCCTCCCTATAGGCTTTTCTCTTACAGATGAGTGATAGTTAAGACTGTGGACAACCAGACAGATAATAGGAATGCTGAGTTAAATGCTTAGAAGCAAAATTTCACCAAAGAACAGTACAAACTGATCAGAATTCAAAAGTCCCAGGAATGAAATATAGACCTAACACTGAAGGGCTCAATGGATTATTTGGAGCTCATACTCAGCTGCTGTTGTCTCAGAAAAGGTGGCCTTGAGAATATGGAGATTCAAGGAATTTGAGGTGTATACACCATTTTCAGGTCAACGGGTCAGAGTTTGGGCAGGGAAGGGTTGAAGCCAGATCTCCAGAGCCTCCACTTTTGTCAAAGCTCACCAACCAGAGACCACCCAGCACACAACCGAGGTGAAGCAAAGGGAGGTTTCTTGAGCTCGTTGAGGAACCCAGGGGCGTCCTTGTAAGAGAATTGGACAAGCTTGTAGGTTTGAACTTGTCCTGGGTGATTCAGGAAGGGTTAAGGGAAGTGGAGACCAGTAGTGATTTGGGTCCTGTTGGGGGCTATTTGATTGTATACTTTGGTAATTTTATGTAAGAAGGCAGTACACTTAAAGCTGAGCTAGAGTCATCATTGCCAAAAAACAAAATTTTAGAAGAGTGGGGGTGTATAATTATATCTGCAGTTGCACTATTTTTGTCGGTTTCTTGTTTCAGACATGCTCACAGAGTGGCTGTGCTCTGTCTCGGTCCACTGTTGTCACAGAGTTGCCATGTCATTGTTGACGTATTGTGATCATTGTTTATATTCCAGTGGGAATGTTACAGCCTTTCTATTAAGTTGTCAAGGCCATTTTGCCCTTTCTAAGGGCCTGGCCTGGAGATAGCATCTATCACTTCTGCCTACATTCCGTTGGTTAAAATGCAATCATGTGCCCACACTTAAATGCACAAGAGGCTGGAAAGTAGATTTTAGCTGTGTGCTCAGAAGAAATGTGAATTAAGTTTTATAATTACATAACAACAGTCTTTGTTTTGGGTTTTTCGTGGTTGTTTCTTTTAAATTATTTTCTTCCTTTGTCCCCATTCCCACTCCCATAGACCTACACCATAGTATATTTAATGTATGTCTTTCTGATTTACCTTCTATATATTAATTAGATTTTATGAATCTCTGAAAAATATATGTGATTGCTTTGAGTATGTTTTTAAAATGTATATAAATGTTTCTTGTCTATATATCATTTGGATTATTCATTTTTTTCCACTATATTTTTTGAGATCTATTTATATGGCTACCTATAAATCTAATTCATCCCTCATGACTGCTTCAAAATACTCCACTTATTCATACTCATTCAACAATTTATTCTGCCATATACAAAAGACAAAAGTTTTACTTATTTAATAATGTCATATTTATTCTTTCAATTATTTTTGCTGCATCGTAAATCACCTCTAACTCAGTGGCTTAAGATAACAACAATCATTTATTTTATTCCCAAATTTGCAATTTGGGCTGGGATTGCAGGGACAGCTCATCTCTGCTTCGTGCGTTATCAGCTAGAGATGGCAGTGACTCAGTGGGTTGGGGCCAGAATCAGCTGAAGGCTCAATCTCTCACATTTAGTGGCCAATGTTAGGTGTTGGTTGGGGCCTCAATGGGGGATGTTTGCTGGCATACCTACACATGACATGTCCGTGTAGCTGCATGACTTCCTCATAGAGCAGTGGCTCAATTCCAAGAACAGTTGCCCCAAGAGGGCAAGGCAGAAGTGCATGACTTCCTTGTGAGTTTGTCTCGAAGTCACATAGAGTCACTTTCGTTTTACCCCATTGGTCGAGGGGGACACAAGTTCTTCCCAAGTTCACAGGGAGAAGACACAGACTCTACCACCCAATGGAAGGAATGTGAGTGTTACATGGTGTGTAAAAAAAAAAAAAAACATGTAGGATGGAATATGTTGTGATATCTATCTTTGGAAAGGACAGTCCTTTCACCTTTGTGAAAATGAAAATCTGACTTGGATACAAAATGATTTGAATATCAAGACTGATTAGCAAAGATTTTAGTTGTAAAGGTTATATTCCAATATGCTCTTTCTTTTTGGACAGAATACTAGATTGTAGTCAACAAATGCTTCCTACATCCTTAGAATTTTTTCTAAGATTATCAGCATCTTTCCCCTTAGCCTTTATTTTTTATGTGGTCAGTATAATAGATGAGATCAACCAATTCATAGGATATGATTATGAAGAATGTAATACAGAGGAATTGATTTTTTTTTCTTCAGAAAATACATCCTATAGTGAAATGATGGCAATCATCTTTCGGGACTGACCTGAAATGAAGAGAATACTCATTCCTAATCACTTGGCTATTTGGGGGGGAAAAAAATCTTATAAGAAAGAGTAGTAGCTGTTCTCAACCTCTTTTATTTTCTGCTGCTGACCAGAGGATCTCTTACGTACTGGATATTCTGATTAGATACCCTTAATACATACGTGACTATCTTGAGTTTACTGTCCCCATCACTAGAAAGTACATCTGTAATTTTTATAGTTCTTGTGCTTTTTTCTCTGATCTATTCTCTCCTGAGACTATTAAATATGAAGGTGCTCATGGAAAACACTGCCAAGATAGCTCAACCTTTCTTAAGGTGACACGATGTGAGGAAAGTGGGGAATGTGTTCTCAGTAAGGTCAAGAAAAGGTTGTAGTTGAATTCAAGTCCTGATGTCTCTATATCACTTTAGCCATTTCTCTCAAAATCCAGAAAACCCACAGCCAAACAGATGATAGTGCTGATCATGGCAGCATTTCCCTTGTAGTACATAGAGTTTTCATCAAAGCAGAAAATCTCTGCTTAAAAATGTGATGTAAGATGGGCCAGTCAAGTGCATCCCTCCTTCTTCTTGAATCTCTAAGTCAAGATGAGATCAGTCTTGGGCTTTTGTTTTCTTTTGTTTGTTTAGTGGAAATTTTCAAATGTATACAGAAGTAGAGAGGACAGTGTAGTGAACTTCCATGTCCCCATCCCCCAACTTCAGCAATTACCAACTCATGGCCAATAGACACCCTTTAAAAATACAACTACAACAATATTATCATATATTTGAAAATTAGCAGAAAAATTCTGGAGCCTGTTGAAACATGCAAAGGGTGTGTCATTGGAGAGAATGAAGCAAAGATCTATGTAGGTGGCCTATAACATGAAAAGGGAAAAGAGTTCCAACCTCTGAAATCTTGGCGACGGTTCCAGTTTGGCAGGTCTTCCTTTGACATGGAGAGCTACACCCTGTCTTTCTATCCTAATAAGTCCCTTCCCTTTTGTGATAACACTGGTTTGAGTTCGACTTTTGTGACTGCACTTGGACATGTCATGACTAATGTTACTGCTCTCTGGATAGCTTAGTGTAACTCCTTTCCATACTCTTTGATTTCTCACACCATTCAACTTAGTAACAGTAATAATGCTAATAGCTACCATTTACTGAATGCCTATCATGTGCCAGACACTCTTACCGAGTACTTTACATTTAATCCTTATAACAACCTAGCAAAAACAATGATTTCCCTGTGTTGTAGATGAAGAAATGAAGATTTACATGGATTAGGTTCCCTGTGTTCTCATTGTGCCTAAAAAGCTAATATAAGTCTGTAGCATCGAACTGTGAGTTCATCAGACTGTTTGCTCATCTTCCCAGTCACACAACTAGACTCCTTGATTGCAGTTAGGGTTGGCCATGTGATTGGTTCTACCTTTGAAATGTGAATAGAAGGGCCGTGCCTTGTTTCTTGAGTGGGCCCATACAGTCTCCCATCTGCTGCCCTCCGTGCTCTCTCTGCTTCTGCTATCTGGTTTACGGTGCCTAGGTGACCATGGCAACTACACATTGAAGATGGCAAAAACTGAAAGCCCGGGTCCGTGAGTGACTGTATTCAACAGAGCCCCCTGCCACCAATCTGAAACCTTCTTGAACTGCTTCTATGAATGGTAAACGTCTATTGGATTTAAGCCGTTGTGCATTTGGGGGTCATTTAATACAGCGGCTAGCCTTCCTCAATTTTTATGTATTGTTTCAATTATCCTTCACTGAGTAACCACCCCCGCCCCCAAAATTTAGTAGCTTAAAAGCACAGCCATACTTAACTCCCAGTTCTGAGAGTCAGAAATGTAGGCTCTTGCCTAGACTTGTTCATGTGGCTGCAGCCAGCAGGTGGGTCCGCTGGGGGCATTGTCTTAGTTGCACATGTCTGGAGGTAAGTGCTGGCTGGCTGCTGGCTGGCCCGCGTGTCTCCAGCAGCTTAGCCTGGGATTATGCACTTGGCAGTGGAAGGCTTCTGAGCAGCAAGAGAGGACAAGCTCCAATCTGCAAGCCCTTTTCAGGCTTCTGCTTGCATGTGTTTGCCAGTGTATCATTTCCTGACCCATCACAAGTCACATAGGTAGAGGGAAATGTAGTTTATTGGGGAGCATTTGCCATAGGAATCTACCATACATATCATAGTACAAATGCACAAGTTGGGCAAATCATTCACATATCTGTAACATCTTAGTCACATATTTGATGATCTAGTCCAGCTATGAGGCTGTTTTCGTAACCCAAATCAAGTTCTAATATCACTGTTGGTTATAATAAAAATCATATTGATTTTGTTTCAAAATTACATTTCAGGCCTATTTATAAAAATGAAATATTTACTGATACATTATAAATTTAGTTGAGTAGAATTGGCATTTAAATAAATGAATCTTAAGAGATTTTTTATTTATTTATTCGACACACAGAGCACAAGCAGGGGGAGTAGCAGGTAGAGGGAGAGGGAGAAGCAGGCTCCCCGCCAAGCAAGGAGCCCGATGCCGGGCTCGATCCCAGGGCCCTGGGATCATGACCTGAGCTGAAGGCAGTTGCTTAACCAACTGAGCCACCCAGGCTCCCCTAAATAAATGAGTCTTGATCATTTGTTTAAACCACTGTAGTGATGGTGTTTTAGCTTACAGTCCAAATTAAGGTGGCCCATTGTACCTGAGGTTTAATGGATCCACCTCTCCCCCAGCCGTGTCTCCTCATCTCTCCCTCTAGCACCTCTTGTCTCTGCTCATCCCTGGATTACTCTTTACTGGGTCCTCAGTAATAGCAGCAGCATGGCGTACGTGGTTGAACATACCAAGTGGAGCCAGACCGCCTATGTTGGAATATCTGCCATCTCACTAACTGTGTGGATCTTTGGGCGAGTTACTTTAAACTCTCTGTAGCTCAGTTTCCTTGACTTCATAGGGTGACTGTGAGGAGTGAAAAAAAAAAGTATATATAAATAATTAGAAGAGGGTCTGACAGGGCGCCTAGGTGGCTCAGTTGGTTAAGCGACTGCCTTCGGCTCAGGTCACGATCCTGGAGTCCCTGGATCGAGTCCCGCATCGGGCTCCCTGCTCGGCAGGGAGTCTGCTTCTCCCTCTGACCCTCCCCCTTCTCATGTGCTCTCTCTCATTCTCTCTCTCTCAAATAAATAATAAATAAAATCTTTAAAAAAAAAAAAAAAAAAAGAGGGTCTGACATATTGTGAACCTTCTATGGGAGTTTACCGCAATTCCAGTAATCTCTTAGTATCCTTGACCTCTTTCCTTCAATGATGTTCAGTGATGGTAGGCCCTGGAGTCCTCCTTCTGAGGAAGGACAGTTGGGGGAAGACTGCAAGTGCTGCTTACTTAATACCTTTCCTTTTTGTCTTTTCAGAAACAAAATGGGCAAAAATTGTCCTGAAAAACGTTTCCACATTTAGAAGAAATATATTCTACACTACTCTGTTTTTGGTTCCCCTTCCCCCTGAAGAGATGACTGTTTCAGAGTGTAGTATTAACACTGGATGTTGACAGTCCCCACATCCTCCTCCTAGCGTCGCACAGCCGTCTGCTCTGCACCTCGCCCTGGCCACGCCCTGCTTCCTGTGAGGGGCTCAGTGTCTCATCTGTGCTGCAGGCCCTGGTCCTACTCACCTCAGGAGTCTCGAGTTCTCAGTCACCACTTCTCTCTCTCTCTCCTACGCCTGTCTCCCTCCCAGTTAACGTTTATTCAACTGGTCTTACTTCAGATGAAGTAACCCTCCCCAGATTCCATATCCCCTTTGAGCACTGTCCAGTCTTTTCTCTTTCATATATTTCTTGAAAGACGTCCTTAATCCAATTACTTCTCGACCCATTCCAGTCTGGCTTCCCTGCTGTCAGTTTACCAAAACGGCTGTTATCAAGGTGATCTTTAACCTCCATGTCATTAAATCTATGGGCATTTTTCAGGATTAATCTCACTTTGACCTTACAAAAGCTTTCAGTGTTGACTAATTTCCTTATTGAAACCATTTTATTCGCCATCAGCTCTCTGTTGTTCTGTGGATGGTAAAGTCTTGTGTCTCTGACCCAGGAGTCTCATGTGTCATGCTAACATCCATGAAACAGTAACAGTATAACTTATTAACTTGTAAATAGGGTAAAATCAAATCCCAGACATGACACTAACCATTGTATTCTTACCAGCCCACAAAACGCCTGGGATAAAGTAGGTATTCAGTATCTATCTGGGGTGGGGTGGGGGGGCAGTGAGGGAGGGATGGATGGATGGATGGATGCATGCATGCATGCATGCATGCATGCATGCATGGGCTTTCTCAGCTCTGCTTAAGACATTGCAGAGATCAAACCCTTTCAAAAGAGCCAAATGTGTTCTGGAATTAATCTGGGGTTGTGAGGGAGATGACTGAGCAGGAGGATGCTGATGTAGAAGGTAGGCACCCTGGGGTGGGCAGAGGCTTGGGTTCTGTAGATCTCTTGGATGGGTTGTGAGAATTAGGAAGTGAGAAAGGGAAGTGGGACAACAGCAAAGGCAAATTTGGTCAGCCTCAGGTTCTGTCCGAAGGCTTGGTGGCAGTCACCGAAATTCAGCTCTGAAGCTGCTGGTGCCAGAATGCTTCAGGTAGCAACGGTCCCTGTTAGGACAGCCTGTTCCCCTTTTACACTTAGCATTTTTTTAAAGAACACAAGCAATGTTTTTGCACAATGATTAAAATTGTTTCAGGACAGATAAAAGAGTGAAGGAAGGATTAAGAATGTTGTAACTACTAAAATTTATTGGATTGGAAGCTGAATAATGTGTATAAAGGCAAATGGTCTTTAGGGTGACAGTGGGGTTCTTGGAGATGGCAAGGGTAACAAGAATTATCTAGGATTTGACTGGATCAAGCATTCTCAACCGGGAGGATATCACCCCTAAGAGGGTGAAAATTGGTTCATGGGGGACCAAAAAGAACTTGGGTATTCAGTGGTTTGTGCCCAGGGGGGCATAAAGAGAAATACAGTCTAACTGTGGTGTTAGAATTCCATGGTGGGAAGAGGGATTAGGAAAAAAATGTCTAAAAAGTCTCCTTGAAGGGAAAATGTTGAAAAAAAAAAAAGAAGTTGAGAAACACTGGACTAGATGATTCAAATGGAAGAATGTTGTCATCACCGATGGGTCCTCCTGGGAAAATGAATTAGAAATAAGTGCATTATCTTGACGAAAGGAAAAAGACCTTACACATTGCCTAGGAATGTGGGAAATAGGAAATCAAATCCATTGGGAAATACCCCACAGCTGCTCAATAGATGATGAGCTGCCGCCTCCATAAACACCAGTGCCCAGGACGCTGGGCTGACAGCCTGAGACACACTGGGCCAGTTCCTGGACAAGGTCATAGGAGCGGGCAAAGCTGGGTGCAAGTCAGGAGTCTCCGCACCCATCTCCCACCCTCCCAATTTGTTTGGCTTTATTCCCTGCTCTACCTCCCTTTCTACTCGCCTCCTGCTCCTCTCAAGACTCCCAGCATTCATTTCTTCAGCGGGCTGGGGAATCAGTAGCAGTGTTAATGAGTGAAAGAAAAGAATGCTGGAAACAGAGAACCACAGGCTCACATCAAAGAAATGACCTTCAGCCACATGATTGTAGTGTGAAAGGCCAGATAATACTCTCTAACATCTGTGAAATCAAATCAAAATGCAAACAGGCTTTTGGCCTCCCTAACCCATGTTTCTGGATATGACACAGATATGCAGTCCCTTAACAAAGTGAAAATGAAAGACAGTGTCAAGTACAGGGAATGGTTCTTATCCCATAGGGATTCAGCCTTGGAAATGGCTTCTGGCTCTAGGTCACTTAAATGTCTAGAGCTTGCTATCGGTCTGAAAATGGTGATGTTGTTTTGGAGGGGCTCTGAAGGACGGGAAGGATGGCCCAGCCCAGGCCCCTCTTTTCTCTTGCCTTATCCCTGGTGCTCATTAAGGCCATGCTGGAAGGAAAAGGTTCTGATCAGATAATAAGAGTTACTACTCCTGGAGCCCATACTACCTGTCAGGTACTGTCTTAAGTTCTTTACATATATTAATTTACTCCTCTAACCGAACACCCCTCTGACGGGAGTACTAGTATTACAATGGGAAACCCAAGCACAGAAAAGCTAAGTTACTTGTCCAGGGTCATGCAACCACTGGTAGCACTGAGATTTGAACCTAAATCCTCAGCACCCAGAGACTTGCAGTACTGTTCCTTACTGAGCCTTGGGGCCAACTCTGCTTACCAGCGTCTTTGGACACAAGGGTGAATGGGCTTAAAAGGAAATTGTTTTTAACATTATGTACTTGGTATGGAGTCTTAAAGAACAATGTCACCAGGCCCCTAGCACAGCTGGATCCTTGGGAGCCACTGACATAAAGGATTAATTGCTTGTGTGTATTTTACCACAATAAAAAAAATTGGGAAAAATGTCACAAAGTAGGCAAAACATGGGAAGATGACACGTAAAAATTGAAGTAACTTAGTATTATTTATAAGCATTATTTAAAAATTTTCCTTTAATATTGTGATACTGCTTTTATAACAAAAAGCACTGGCAGAAAAAAAATCAAGAAAAAAAGTTTGAGATCTTTTGATATTTGTTATTTGCCAAAAAAAAAAAAAAAAAAACCAAAACAGAACACCCAAGTAGTCATGGGAAAACTTGCTTAACATCCTTGCACTTATTTACTGTTTATGCATTTACTATTGTTTAAAAATTTTTTTAATTACAGATCATTGGGGGCCCATAACCTTGTCAGTGCTTAGTGCCTCTGAAAGTTTTAAGCTGGTCTTGGGCGCAGTCAGTTGCACATGAAGGCTGAGAGCCTCGTGCTGGGACGGCCCCCGGGGCGCTGCGGCGCCGCTACAAGCACAT
Organism: Phoca vitulina; assembly: GCF_004348235.1. NCBI lineage: Eukaryota > Metazoa > Chordata > Mammalia > Carnivora > Phocidae > Phoca > Phoca vitulina. Next base: position 38,651,303 of record NW_022589707.1, on the reverse strand, counting down.
CTGAGTGGGAACACGAGCCTCCTCGCCAGCGAGTTCCGTTTTTGTTAAAATCCCTCTGTCTGGGGGCGCCTGGCATAATGATCACGGTTTTGCCTTTCAGCTCCAGGGCCAGGGGGTTTTCCTGTGCGGGAGCAGTTCGCTGCCGGAAATAGACGTGGCACACCTGGAAGTGGACCAAAAGATCCCGTGAGCCACCTGCGTCCAGTGGGGAGCAGAAGGGGACCCCTGGCGGAGGCTCGTGGGCTCCTGCTCCGTTCTTCCCTGTACGAGGACCACGCGGCTGTGAGTCACACTTGAGCGGTAGGGCTCTTGGGTGACAGTGGTGAACACTAACGGCTATGCCTTCGCTGATGAAGCTGGACTAGTCCAAGCTGCCCGAGGTGGAATCGTAGTCTTGGGCCTGACTTTGAGAGCTTCCAGGCCCATAGGGGACCTTGTCGGGAAGGTCCCGAGCTGAGAAGAGAAGCAGCAGGGCGTTCCCCGGCGAGCGGAAATGAGCGGCGTTGGTTTCACGGTGGCCGGTGGTGTGTACTGAGCAGCGACCCCGCCTTCCAGCTTCAGCGTGTCTGCTCCTCAGGGCCGCCCAGAGCGGGGGAGGGCGGGGGGCTACCCTAGGAGGCCCAGTTTTCAAGACGCAGGTTGAGATTCTGAGTCTTAGGACCTGGACCAAACCCACCTGGTGACTCGACAGGGTTTTTTTTGTTGTTGTTTTTTTAAGTTCCAAATCAGCCCAGACATGCCATAAATGCACTCCTGAAATATAGGAGCTGTCCTTTCTTTCCCGAAACCAACCAAGATGTCCCGTGGGAAGAAATAATCCTAAGTTTGTGGAATTTTTTTTTTCTTTCAATTTTCAATGGTCTTTTTCTTGGTGAGGAAAAGGCTCCACTTCTCCGCACAGAAGCTCACCAGTGAGTAATGGGGAACCTTTCCAGCAAATCAGGAGACTGAGAAATCAAAAATTCTATTGCTCACCATCTAGAAGACCAGAAGTATTTCCAAATAGAATTTAAGCCAACACTACACAAATTCTAATTTCCTTAGACGCAGCAGTTTTAATTTTGATAATCTGTAAAAGCAGCACTATTTGGTAGTTTCTGAGTAAACTTTAGTCTCTCAAAAGTTTAGTTTTAGTGGTTTAACAAAACCCGAATCTGTCAGCTGAGTATAGTTCTTTACTCGGGAAGTCTAAAGTCTGTCCTAAGCACCCCTGGCCTTCAGCTCGCCATGCTCATTCCATACCTGTTGCTCAGAATCTCTGGCAGGGAGAGAGTTGCTGCCTCAGGGGGTGACTCTTAGGTGAATACTCAGATCTGGGGTGAAGGGAGGGGTGGGTCAGAGCTACCAAAGCAGCCCCGCAGGGGAACAACCACCATGTGGCTGAATGACCGTACAGGAGTTTTAGAGCTAACTTGCTCGGTGGCACACTTCCTGACAGGGGCTCCTGCACAAAGCCACACCGGACCTCCGAGAACTCCAAGGTACTGTTGGAAGGCCTCCTCGTCCCTTCCCCTCTCGTGTTTGGTCCTTATCAGCTTGGTGCCTCCTGCCACAGGGTGACAGGTCTACTCAGCAGCGAACCGCCACGGAAGGTAGTAGACGTAGAGCCCGGCCTGCCACGGTCTGCCGAGCCACAGTGGTGCGGGCTGTGGAATGTGGCCCAGGCAGCATACCCTGGCCCCAGCCTCCCCGGAACAAGTCCGTGCCTCTGAGAAGCCAGCTGCATGGATTCAGAGGTCAGATGGAGGAAAAGAAAGACCTCAGTTGCTTCCTTGGCTTTTTTTGATCCCTTGGTAGGTGGAGAGGCCTGCAAAGGACCATAACGATGACGCCTCTGGCCCTTCCTTCAGCAGGCCCTTCACAGCACTACACGCCAGGGCCCCACCCAACACAGTGAGTGTCCCGAAGGGAGTCAAGCCATGGAGTCCAGGGACCCGCCCGTGCTTCTCAGGCTAAATTCCCTTTTAAAAATCCCAGACTCGGGCGATTAGAAATAATGTTTTCAGTACTTTATTAAACGAATTGGCAAAAGAACAAGTTATCTGGTAGTATCACCACCCCTCCCCCATTTAATGTCCAGCACATGCCTGCCGTGATGGTCCGTGTAACATGCTCTGCTAGCCGGGTTCTCAGCAACTCCCTCAGCCTTCAGTCGGGTTCAGTCATCCTCACAACTACTCCGGGGCAGGGAGAGATCTCCCTTCCTCAGGAGGGCAAGAGACACAGACAGAAGCTTCTGTTTGGACCCCAGGGCCACAAAGGCAAGCCAGGCCTTATTCCTTTTCGAGGAAGGGCACGGGTTCTTCCTCCTGGCGCAGAGCACTTATGCCCACACTTAGCAGCCTTCCTGAGGAAGTCAGCCCAGCATGAGGAAGCCCTGAGTGGAAACTCCGCAGTATGAAGACCCCACCCTTTCTCTTAGACCTGCCAAGAGGGCACCCTGTGATCTCCGTCAACAGACACTGAGACCCAAGGACTAAAACAGAAGCCCACAAGGAGCCTTTGCTTTGGCAAAACCTTGGAAGCGCCAAATCCCGACGCTGCGCATATCTCAGTCTCTACAGCTGTGAAGTGGGCAGACCGTCAACCTGTCGGGAGGTACTAAGGAGGAAGAGAATGTTCCAGGTAAAACACTTGTTTGTTGAGCACCTTTTCTGCAAGAAGCGTGGCACTAACTCTCTACTGTGTCCTCAACTCTTCCATGAAGACAGCATGACTAACTCACTTCCCTGGTGCTGAGGGCCAGTTTTGAGCTCAGCCTTATTCCTCTCATGTCCAATAAAAATGATCCTGCATATGCATTACATCTCTTCATAGTGCATTTAGTCACTAAAACGGCTCACCAGGCGCACTCAGGCCCTGCAAAATTGTAACAGCTATGCGGGGCGGCTCCTCTGTTCATCAGGGCAGCGGGCTCCTCCTCGGGCTCAGACCCCTGCCTCTCAGAAGCAGATGATCCGCTTCTCATCTTCAAAGACTTTGGCCTCCTCTGGCTTTATCAAGTTTCCATTTAGGCTGTGAGAGAAAAACAAAGAACACAAGTAAAATGTTAGGAACTTGTGGGAGCCTTGCCAGTGTGTGTTCCTACCATACTCCTGTTCCTCACATGGCCCTGAAGTTAAGAGACGTACTCTATTCAGACACTTGTGTGATAATATTACTCCTTTTCGCTATCGTCACTCTCTGAACTGGCTCTCACTAAGGTCACCGGTAGCCTCTATAAACTTGAACTTAATGACATCTCTCAGGCCTGGTCTTGTCCTTCACAGGCATTTGGCTGTCCTGCCCTCTGCCTCCTTGAAACACCACACCCACTTGGCTTGCTCTTAGGCTCTCTGGTTTTCTCCTGTGTCTGTCACTCTGTCTCAGTCTCCCCTCCCCTGTTCTCCTGCATGTGGCCTCTAAATACTGGATTTCCTTCAGGCTGGGGGAAGGGCCTATCACGCCCCCAGGCGACCTCGTCCCTATGTCAGTGGACTTGCAGCCCAGACCTCTCCTGTGTGGCTCTGCCTACTCAGAATCTTCACCTGGACGCCTCCCGGGCACCTCAAGGTGGCCACGCCGGCCCAGGGCCCGTAACTCCGTGTCGGACCACTCTTCATCCAGCTGTGTAAGTCAGTGACCTGGGGATCAGCCTTGACCCCTTCCTCCTCATCTTAGTCTGTCTATCCCAGAGTTCTATCTTACTCTCGAAACATCTCCAGCATACCTCCCTGGAACCCCTCCATATCTGCACCATCACCATCGTGGTCTGAGCATCATCATCTCTTCTCTGGATCACTACAGTGCCCTCCTGACTGGTCCCTTTACATGTACCCATGTGACCTCTTCAAATCCATTTTCCTGGAGGAGCCAGAGTGGTCTTTTTATAATGCAGCGCTGATCATATCCCCCTTTGCTTCAAATCCCTCCATGACTTTCCATTGCTTTTAGGATAAAGACCAGAATATGTAACACTACCCACAGATCTCTTATAGTCTAGTATGCCCCAATTCCTCTGCCCCCCGTTGCCCCTTCTCTACTGTCTGAACCCCAGGGCACATCAACATCTTGCTGTTCTTCAAGGATACCATGCTCCTCCTTCCTGCCTCAGAGCCTTTGCATATGCTGTTCCCTCTACCTGGAATACTTTCCTATTCATTCTTCATGGCTTAGCTTAATGCCACTTCCTGAGGGAGAAGTTCCATGAAACCTCGTCTGTATTAGGTTCCCTTCTTAGCTCTCTCCTTTACAGCTCTCACAGTGAATTGCTTGAATGATTTTTTCTTTACTGTGTGTCCCCCTCACTAGGTGGTAAACCCACGAATGAGGGCAGGTCCCTTTTGGTCACCACTGGATGGTGCCAGCAGCGTGCCTGGCACTCAGGCACTTTGTTATTCAGCAAATGAAAATGCAGCGCTAAGCCCCAGGGACACAGCAGTGGCTGTTTGTTTTTTGTTTGTTTATTTTGTTTTTTAAAAGAAACAACCCACAGGCTTCAAATGGCCTCACTGAGGTTAAAGCCCCAGGTCAGTAAACCAGAACTTAATACCTAATGGAACTGCAGTTTCACCTCCCCAGGAATACAGCCTTTAGCCAGGCAACCTGACCAGGAAATTTCCCGAGTCCCCTTCTGCTCCTTAGGAGGGCAACCTGGCCTACACAGTGCATTCCTGGCTAGTAAATGATGCCTTTTTAATGCCTTTTTTTAATGCCTTCTCTGCTCTGCCTTTCAAAAACCTTTCTCTTGTTTGGCTCAGCAGAGGGTATGCCGCCTGATTCGTGAATTGTTGAATAAAGCCAACCAGACCTTCCAATTTATGTGGTTGAATTTTGTTTCACAGACTTGGTGGCGGCACTGGGATCTACAGCGAGCTTCCGATGGCCCATGGGGACAGGGAGAATCACTGGCACGGGGGACCCCCCTGCGAGCCCTTCTACGTTCCCCTTTCTCGACATTGCCCGGGTGCCGCCAGTGAGTGCTCCCAGTTTCTGCTCCCCTCTTTGCCTTCGAGCTACCGACCTAATTGGCTTTCCAGTCCAGGTCAGCATAGACTGGTGGGGGCTCTCATGGAGCGCCAGTGCTTAGCCCTGGGTTCAGCCCGTCAGTCCACGCTGGAATCCCTTCCGGGCTCCCACCTGCAGTCCCCATTTACTGGGCTTTGCTGCTTGAATCCTTTCCCATTTCCAGTACACAGTCCCCACGCCGGAGGCCACTGGGTCAGTCCACACAGGGAATTGCCCAGGCTGGGCACGGCCTACTCCCGGCCACTCCATGGCAACACCTTGTGGTTACTGCTGGTGTGTTAAGGTGCGTGTTTGTCTTGTTTCGTGTAAACAAAGGCTTAGCTAACAGGATCCTTAAATTCTGAAGAGTCAAACATGCCACCTTCCAGCACACCTGCTCATTTTAGGTCTAAAAACCACGGTGCCGGGAGCTGTGAATTTCTATAGAAATGGCAAAACTCTGCTAAAAACAACCTAGCAGTACAGTGGCCACAAAGGGGAACGTTCCCATAGACAAGGTCATTTAAGAAGTGCATTGGAAAGCGCAAGTTCCCAAACCGAATGGGATGCCTGTTTACATTGGCAAGCAGAAGCTCCTAAAGGTTTCAAAATTCCGAAATAGTTTCATTAAAAGATTAATAAAAAGATTTAGCGAAAGGCTCACGAAAATTAAAGGTGTAAGAGGGACCTAAAGCAAAACAGAAGGAACTCTTGCTGTCCCCCTCTGTCCTCTGAGCACTCATTCTGCTAATCCTCGGTCTGCACTGCCTTTCCCCGCTCTGAAAATGCCACCAGAAACAAAACTGGCAAGGTATTGGCCATACAGGGCCCCTCTCAGAGTTAATGAAACTGAGAAATTTTTTGGTAAACTGCTACAGCCAAGGGGTTGGTGGGGGCGCGGCGCCTGGGTGGCTCAGTCAGTTAAGCATCTGCCTTAGGCTCAGGTCATGATCTGGGATGGGGGTCAGGGGTGGGGGGTCCTGGGATCGTGCTCTGCGTTGAGCTCCCTGCTCAGCGAGGAGCCTGTTTGTCCCTCTTCCTCTGCTGCTCCCTCCACTGGTGCTCATTCTCTCTCTTTTTTCTCTCTCTCACTTGCGCTCCCTCTCTCTCAAATATCTTAAAAAAATAAATAGCTAAGGGGAACCTCCTGCAGATAGCAGAGCCCACACAGGGGACCCTGGAAGAACTGGCAGAAGCCAGGGAAGGGTGAAAATGCTTACCAGAATCACTTCTTCTGAAGGTGCCCGCAGTGCCCATGGAGAGGGGAAAAGAAAACTGCACGTCACCCTTTCCTTCCCGAATCTAAACCCATTGTTCACTGATGCCCTCCCTCCCAGGGGCGGCTCTCACCCTCTTCCTTGTTTCATTTTGCATAACCAGGCTTGGCTTTCTGCCTGCCTGGGACGTGCAGGTTGTTGCTTCTAAAAGAGCGGATCGTGGAAACAAAGCCTTAGCTAATAGGATCCTTAAGTTCTGAAGAGTCAAACATGCCACCTTCCAGCATACCTGCTCATTTTAGGTCTAAAAACCACAGTGCCAGAGCTGTGAATATCTACAGAAATGGTTGGTTTTGTAGGGCCCAAGGGCAGGCTGCTCCAAAATGTGCCACTGTGGCATGCTGATGGTTTTAAAGAACACATATTTAAGAGACAACCCGTACAAGGACGACACTCAGATCCCCCTCTATCCCACTGAAAGCAGGAGGTAAATCTCCCATGTGAAAGGCACCCTCATTCTTAGCACCAGAGACGGGAAATTCAGAGCCAGAAAAGCTGTATAAACAACCTTGTTAATTTTTACCAATATCACACCCCAAATTCTGCCTAGAATTCCTTACTAATTGGAGCTCCCAAAGTTAAGTTTTCTTCGTCCTGTCAATTCCTCATGGGTTTATTTATTGTCTCTGCCTAAAAAATACAAAAACTGCCTGCCTTGGTCATCTCTTTAGGTCTCAATTTCATTATTGGCCCACTGTGCACACACAATAAAACTTTGGTTTTTTCCCTCTGGTTAATCTGTCTTATGTAACTCTCAGTCCAGCTGGAAGAACTTGAAAGGTAGAGGAAGAACCTTCCCTTCCCTCCGGTTGGCGTAGCCGGTGGATACTCAGTCGCAGGACAGCGGCTCGCCCAGAGATCCTGGGACAGCTGACACACAGCAGAAGGTAAGGTTCTGACCGCGCCAGCCTCCCGGCTCCTCTGTCTGCAGGGCCTGGTGGAACCTGAGAGTGGTAACAATCTTTCTTTCTCTAAATTTAGTTAGCAGGAGAAAATACTGTAGAACTAGTTCCTTGGGCTGAACAACTTTTGGTAAAAATTTGGTAGCGTACTCTTGGGTGACTGATCATATTCTCCCAGAGGTGGCCACTGTTTTCTTTCATCTGTGTCTTTTTTTGTTGAGTGTCATCGGAAGGACTTCTCACAGGACAGAATGCAGGCTTCAGCCCTAGAAGCCTGCTGTGTACCGGCCTCACAGACTGGTGAGGTCACAGTTCTCCTCAGAACAGGGTCTGTTTAGACGAACTCTGCTGTGGGTTACCGCGCACATGAAGTAAGGGCTGTTGCTAAAGAAACATCTTGGAAGCCCAAGCGACAAAATTGGTGGTCACGGGTCAGCAGTTAGAAGCTGTTAGATTGCTTGTCATCTAACTCAAAGATCTCCCGCCCTCCCCCCGCCGTTAGGATAAGGTCATGGACTGGGTTAGACGGACACTCAGTTCGCTGCCGGCCTCAAGAAAACATCCATGCACTGAGGTACACAGTAAAACAGCACACAGTCCCCAACCTCAAGGCATAGCCCTTCTAGGTCTTGGTTTGGCCCCCGGAGACCCAAGGCTTAGGCAGGGCTGTTAATGTGAACATAAGAGATTTTTCCTTTTGTCTAGTTCTGTGTCCTAAGCGCTTGGCTTTGTGACCAGTGAGCATATTTTCTCTGGTCTCCCTCACTTGGGAGGGCACACTTCACCGGGGTGCATCGTGGTGGCCAGTCCAATAGACCGGGGACCTGAGACACACAATTACAAGCAGCGCTCTCTGTCCGGCCACGCCAGCTCTCAGGAAAGTTTGTCATAAGGGGCCCCAGCCCCTAAGGGAGGGGCCTCTGTTGCTTCAGCCTTTCTTGCTCCTTAGTGCTAGAGAAATCTCATTCCAGTAGCACCAGCCCAATGTCACAGATGAGCAGGTCTGTGCCTAGAGGTGTCTTCCATTCTGGGAGACCAGAGGCACCGTACACACCACCTCGTCCTTACAGCCTGCACAACGAAGGTGGTTGCTTTCTCACACTATTCTTGGGACTAGGCTTTTGGATCGTGGGGGCTGCATCATCTCTGCTTTCTCTGGGGACACCTCTTAAGTCTTGGATTAAGCCATTAAAAGGCTTATGGGTTTGAATCACTATTGAAATTAATAAGATCCAATTTGTCAATGGCCAAACACTAGATCCTTTAAATTGGCTATTTGAAAGAGAAAAATTATAAAGAGCTCTCAATTGTCTTATTAGTATAATGGCTAGTCTTAGGGATTCCCTTGACAAGATAAAAGAACAAAAATTAGACTTAAGACAGATAAATGTCCCATGAAAATTCCCCTTCTTAAAATCTAGCCCAACCTCTAGGTTCAAAGTATATAGACTACTCTTATAAATGCTAGAAGCCAAAAAGTGAATTTAACAGAAGCACCTAGGACAAACAGGAGGGTTTGGTTTACTGTAATCAACCTCTGTCAGCGTCATTTTTTTTTTTTTTTTTAAGATTTTATTTATTTGAAAGAGAGAGAGAGGAGAGACAGTGAGAGAATACAAGCGGGAAGGAGAGGGAGAAGCAGGCTCCCTGCAGAGCAAGGAGCCCGATACGAGGCTCGATTCCAGGACCCTGGGATCATGACCTGGCAGGTGCTTAACGGACTGAGCCACCCAGGCGCCCCAGCCTCAGACCTTTTTATATGCTCACCTTCGTCAGGTGTATCCTAGACCCCGCCCCCTACTGCAAAAAATCCATGTCCCCCAAACAGCAGCAAATCTTTATAAAGCCCTTTTTCCTCCATTTTCAGAAGATCCTACCAAACTTAGAGAAATATTAAAAAGATTTGACTATTCACAACCTCCCCTTCACAGAGGAAAGAGATGACCAATAAAATTTCCCCTAGGCCCTCCTTGAAATGATCAGAGGAAGGCTGATGCTGAGGGGCTAATAGAAGTCCTGGCTGAACTGTGTAACTATGAAGGCTTTTGTTAAAATGCTTTATCCAGACTGTACAAAAGCATAAAATTCCGCTTGATATAAAGAAGCAAATTTAGTTAAAGAGGTAGGCCAGTCCCTTGATATTCAGGCTGGAATCCAGTTCTTTGGGGGGATTAAAAACAACTGTCTTTGTCTTCCAAATCTCTATAAAACCAGAAATGCAACTCTAGAAATATGTCAAAAACCACCTATCTTTACCAACCTCCTCCATTCCTCTCAAAATATTTGTGGATATTATCAAAGGTCAGGATATTGGAACAAAATTGCCCTGTACTTAAGGGGAAAAAAGGTAATTCCCCCCCCCGCCCAGAGCAATCAAGCATTTTATTTAATTATAACAAGGAAGCACTCAATTATTCTCTCCTTAAATGCCATATTTAGGCAGAAATAATATTTAGGCCTATATTGAAAATACTGCCCTGATAGGTTCCAGAACATTATTCACCATTCAGGACCCAAGCTGTTGAGATTTAAAATCATGTTTGGCAATGTACCACAGGACGCTAAATAAACAAGTCTTCACCCACATTACTTTGAATTTCTTAATATCTTGTCCTGTGTTCCATTGCCCATCGGAACAACTGAGCTTCCTAGAAGCATTTGACCAATAGCTAGATGTGTGCCCAAGAACCCAGCATCCTCCAGGTTTTCAAAAGTGAAGAGGCTACCTGTGAAAGTCAGAATCGGCCCCCCATTAAAAGGGTACAGCTTTGCCAATAAACAAGAATATGCTCTTCCATGGCTAGGAAGGAAGACTGCCACAGCTGACCGGTTTAGAAAAGGTCAATTTTAAGTCACAATTACCCCAAAACTCTTAAAGTTTTTTGCATTTTTTCTGTCCCTTTAAATTATAAATCTTATCACGTCTTTGAAATGTGAACACAGCCCACAATTACCTGAGGCTGAAGGAAAAATGAGAGGGGAAGAGGCCTTTTTAAAATACAAACCGGTAACAGGGCTCTGATGCCCCCTTGAGCACCTCTGATAACAGGCAGATAAGCTCCAAATCTCCACCTTGGACAAAACTTCGATACTTTCTCTGTACATTTTCTACCCCATCTTCTGTAGGACCTAGGTAGGAGCCATTCTTTGAAATGCAAACTTGATAGGGAAGTTTTTCATTAGAAAAAGGGAGAGAGGGAAGTATTTGGAAATTGGGCCTATAATCGCTCTACAAAGGCGAGTAGAACCAAAAGCTAGAAGATTTTGTTTGCCTCTGGTCTGTGTATTTGCATGTGTGTCCATGTATGTTGTAAATGTGAGATATTTTCTGTATTTTTGGGTGGTATGGCTAAAATTGTAACAGAGTTCTATTTAGTTTATCTGAAGGCATGCTCTGGTAAGAATTGGGCATTCTAAAACTCAGAAAGCTTGCGGTGTGCCTGGGTGGCTCAGTCGGTTAAGCGTCCAACTCTTGATTTCAGCTCAGGTCATGATCTCGGGGTCATGACCTCAGGGTTGTGAGAGGGAGCTCTGTGTTGGGCTCCGTGCTCATAGGGGAGTCTGCTTGAGATTCTCTCTTTCCCTCTGTCCCTGCCAACCGCCACCCCTAGTTCTCTCTAAAATAAATAAATAAAGTCTTTAAAACTCAGAAAGCTAAAAACTAACCCAAATGTTTAAGTTCATATGATCTGGGAAAATATTTGGCATTAAAGCTAATTTAAGATTATTGGTTTAATTAAAATAGACCTGTCTTTAGAGTTACCAGCATTAAATATAAAAAACTTTTATTCTGCCTGTGTTTACTGAAAGTCAAATGAGTTTCATGTTCTCTCTGTTGCAAAATCTGTCAGAAAAAAAACCCAGAATAATGGTTGAGTCTAATGCCTCATGAAGTTTTATGGGTAGTCCAAATATAATAAGAACAAGTAAATTAAATAGATGTAAATAAGATAAAAAGGTTTCTAGGTAAATTTTTTTTTTTTTAAGATTTTATTTATTTGAGTGAGCACAAGCTGGGGGGAGAGGCAGAGGGAGAAGCAGACTCCCCACTGAGCAGGGAGCCCCACATGGGGCTCCATCCCAGGACCCTGAGATCATGACCTGGGTCAAAGGCAGATGCTTAACCGACTGAGCCACCCAGGCTAGGTAAACTTTTAAATAGCTTCCAAAATCGTTTTGATGGTAACCCAAAACTTTAAAAAGTTTTGCTAAATTAAATGGATAATTAAATTCATTGAGTATCTAGGGGCACCTAGGTGGCTCAGTCAGTTAGGTGTCTGCCTTTGGCTCAGGTCATGATCTCAGGGTCCTGGGATGGAGGCCCACGTTGGGCTCCCTGCTCAGTAGGGAGTCTGCTTCTCCCTCTCCCCCTTCCCCCACTGGTGCTTTCTCTCTCTCAAATAAAATCTTAAAAAAAAAAAAAATTCATTGGGTATCTAGATCATTTCCCAGTAAGAAAAAGTAATACAACATTAAGTATTAATATAGGTTTACCTACTTTTACTTTCTCTGTATAAAACAAATTTGGTTCTGTTTTATGCTGTTGTACTATGAAGAAACACATGTTTCGAAATTATGAAATATATTCATAAATTTGCCAATCTAGGGGCACCTGGCTGGCTCAGTCAGTGGACCATGTGACTTAGGGTCATGAGTTCAAGTCCCACATTAGGCATACAGCTTACTTAAAAAAAAATTGCCAATCTAAAGAATTCTGGTGTAACAGTTTACAATTGCTTACTACTTAGTTTTCACTAGAAATTAAGGTTTCTAAGAGTTAAGAATTCGAATAAATGTAAATAAGGCAACTGAAAATAAGATATGTGTTTTGGGTGAGAAAAAATATGAGGAATAAAAATACATTTCTGTTGAGGAAAAAGAATATAAATTTGTCCTGAAGCAAAGTGAAAACTTAGGGCAAAATCTGGATGTAAAAAAAAAAATTGTAGAAGATTTATGGAAAAGAAATCTTTGGAAAGAAATTTTCTGTGTGGCTAGTACTGGGTAAGATGAAGGTAAATTTAAGTAAATGAGTTTTATTATCGAAAGTACACTGGTGCAAAATTAGAATTGTTTTCTCTTTGTTAAAAGGTCAAACTTTTCTTGAACTCCTGGTCTGCTCTTAGTAAGAAATTATAAACAAAAGTTTTTCTTTATAAAAAACAAGGATTCTGTGTTTTGCCAAAATAATTTCCTATGTTTATCACGTCTTTGGATTACTTAAACTGAGTCTTAATATTAAAAGGGCTAAATTTTGCTTACAACTGTGTAACCTACTGTATTGGCCTTTATAATCTTTTATTGTCATTTTGGTTAAATGGATAGTTAACTATTGTTTTATAACAATTCGTGATCCTATTTAACCAAACCTATTTAACCAACCTTTTGATATTTTTGACATACTTCCCAAAATCAAATTCTAAAATGAAGTCTTTCTGGCCACAATCTAACTGAAATTTTCCAGAGGGCCCATTGTACATTTCAAAGATTTTGTGAATAATTGAACTCATTAGGCTTGTTTGTTGTGTTTAATCCCATGGACAGCACTGTCAGATAAGTGCTACCAAACTTTGTGTAGATGTCAGTTATCAAAATAAATAAGTGTTCTAAAAATTATATGAAACTCCAAACAATCTGATATGTCCTGATATATTATTATCTTAAAGTGTTATATGTCACAGAAATAACCAAATTTCCTTGCCACTTGCATTGTAATAAACTCTAATCAGATCTTTAACCATGGCCATTTTTAAGACTTTTATCGTTTACGGGTATACTTTTTACTCAGATGCTTTTACAGAAGCCTCCCGCAAATATATTTTGTCTTAAATGAGACTCATGGAAAGACCTCTCAGTACAGATTTCTGATAACCTTCAGCTCATACAATTAAACTGGGTAAGAATTTCCAGAACTAATGGAAGAACTAAATTCAAGTAGAACCAGAAAAATATGTGACTAAATTAACTAAGGAGGATAATTTTTATAACTTTTTGGTCAAAACATTCATTTTTTAAAAATGTTTTGTTTTTCCAGATTTAAGGAAAGTTTTTATTTTAAAATACTAAAACAATTACTAAACATAGGTTTATTTTACAGAGAAACTAAAAGATATTTTGATATGTTAGGGCTACTTTGAGAAATTGAAAAAGGCATATACTTAACAGTTAAGAATTCTCATAAAGGGGCACCAGGCTGGCTCAGTTGAAAGAGCATGCAACTCTTAATTTCGGGGTCATGAGTTGGAGCCCCATGGTGCATTTAGAGATTACTTAAATAAAGCTTTTTTAAAAATTCTAATGTAATTAAGGCTACTGGAAATAATAAGAGAAACAACTCTGTATGTAAGGAAAGAAGGATATGTGTTTTTGGTAAGAAAAAATACGAAAAACAGAAATACATCTTTGATGGAAAAGAAGGTAATTTTGTCCTAAAGTGAGACTGGTTATTTAACAAGGGAAAACTTAGGACAAAATCTGAATGTAAAAAAGGAAAGTTCTAGAAGGTTTGTGGAAAGAAATTTTAATATGTGACCAGGTGACTTTTGTGCAAGGCAGCAACAGAATCTATAAAGATGTGGATTAACTCCATTCTCTTTCTGCAGAAAACGGCCCCTCAGTGCCAGACGTTTGCCATCCTGACGTCCTTATAACATGGCAAAGGTCTGCTCCAGAATCAGAGAAATTAAACTAAAACAGTTGGGCTATGGGAAACCCAGGATGGCCACTTGATTCCTCCTCGCTCCCTAACAAACCCTGTTTTTGGTTTTTGCCGTCCTGCGCCCATCAAAGTACATTCAAGATGACTCCAATTATAAAAAGACGTTAGTGGGGAAATGTCTATAAAATTGCAAAAACAGTCTTTTAGCAGTGTCTGACTGGTCGGGTCCACAATCCTGAAAAAACCGTTTTTGTCCGCAGAGGCCTCAGACCTCCCGCTCTGGACCCTTGAACACCGGTAGCCGCACCGCTTTCAACTGCCTCTTGGTCCAGGCGCCCAGTCGTCGTGTTATTGCATGTGTGTTTTCTGGAAGGGTTGAAGCCTTTCCGTCCCCCAAGGCTGTTGTCCTCACAGTAGGAAATAAAAAAACTATTAAAGTGTTTCCCACTTGGGGTACACCTTGTATAATCTCCAGTGATCGAGGCACCCTCTTCACCTAACGAGAACCTTGCAGAGTTCCTGGAACTCTATCCGTGTACAACCTTGTTGTTTCATGCCAGTGTGACCAGCCACTGTGAGTCTTTTGTGTCTTGTGCTCCAGCCTGTTATGAACAGCTTCAAAAAACCATCTGGGATCCCAGTTCAAAGGGTCCTGTTAGGCACAGTCTAGAGCCTGGTGATGATTAGGGATTCTGGAAACATCACCAGAGAAGAACAGCTCTTGGGACCTTCGGGAATGCTCCTGACCACTGACACCGCTGTGCAACTAGAAGGCACTGAGCCTTGAGTCCCCATCACACAACTGAAGAAAGCTCCACTGGAGCCCTGGTCCTGGACAATCACCCTGACCAGGGAGAGAAACACTGGCCACCCAGGTAGACTGCCTCCGCTCACCACGCCGGATTGACTTCACACCGGAACTGAACAGGACACCATTTGCCCTCTTTTCCTTCCCCTCCCTCTGGCATTGGCTTGGCGAGATAACACCCTTATCTTTCCCTCCCAGGCCACCGCTCAGGGGGCAACTTCTGGAATTCAGAGCCACCTTTTATTTCAGGCTAGGAGAAAATCATACTTTTATCATGGGTCGAGTCCTGTGAATTTACATCGTGAGTTCGAAGGGAACTACCAGGAGGCTTTTGTGATTCACGACTCTCCTTTTGGCAGATCCCTACTTCCAGGGATAAATATAATGAGGCTCTAATCAGGAACTTCTCCTTAATTCTTGAAATGTTTGCCAAATTGCCACTAAAGCAAGAACTGCCCAACAACGATCCCTGGACTCTCTGGCCAAAGTTGTTCTCCATAACAGAACAGCCCTTGATTGTCCTTCAGCCGAGCACGGAGCTGCCTGCTGGAGCCAATCCCCCCTGCCACACCTGGGTTCACCGTTCTGGGAAATTTGAAACTCGATTACATCAAATCACAAAATAAGCCACTTGCCTTAAAAAGAGGACTCCTTCCATGGGGACTTTGATTTATTTGATTTTGATTGGATTGGAGAGCATAGCTTCAAAGTACCCTGCAAACACTGGGAATTATCATAATCATAATAATCTCCCTGGTGCATTATATTCTCTCAAAAATTTTAAAGGCATGTTTGCAGCCACATAACCACCAAGCACATGGTCCCCTCAGACTGGACCAGCAGAAAGGTACAGAGAGGACAACCGACTTAAAGGAACATAAATCTGAAGTCATAACCTGTGAGTATCACAGAGAAAGCCAAAATATCATGACAGAATGCCGAAGATCAGCAGAGGCTCTGAGAACTACAGAGCAGTAGCTGAGAGGAATGAATGGAACCTTTAATCAGTCAACATAGAATCTCCTCGTCGATACTAGGCAATTTCCTGAGAGGCCCCTTCAGCTCCCCTTAGGAGGGCAAACGTGCCTAAACAATGCATTCCCTGCTAATAAATTCGTCTTTGTTTATGCCTGTGCTTTAAGAACCTTTCTCTCGTTCGGCTCGGCAGAGCTCCCCTGTACTTGCTAGGTGGGATGCTGCCCGACTCCTGAATTGTTTAATAAAGCCAATTAGACCTTCCAGTTTACTCAGCTGAATCCTGCTTCTTTAACACCACGGCCCGGGCCCCACCCTCAAAGAGCTCGCGGTCTGCAGTAGACCGCCTCGCAGGACAGGGTGTGTGAGAAATGCCGGACAGCGTCAGGTCACGGAGCACCCGACCTCCTGTCTTTGCAGCAGAACCCACGGCGGGACTGAGGGCTGCAGGTTCTCCTGGGCCGGGGGCGAGGCAGACCCAGACGTCAGTCCAGACGGCGAGTCGCTGTGCCGCCGGTGGCTGCAGGCAGAGTGGCTCCCTCACCCCCCAGCCCCCCCAGCCCTGGACTGGACTTCGCAGAGCCCAGATCCAGGGCGTCACCCACGTGGGGCAAGCTAGGGATGGAAGTGAAGCCGCCGCCAGGCCAGCCCCTCCCGAGCTCTCCCTCTCGCCTTCCCTCTGAATCCGCCCCCTGCCCCCCATACACACACACAGTGCCTCCCTCCAGCTCTGGGTGACACACCTGGACGCTAAAGGCACCTGGCCCTGCACAAACCGTCCCTTGTAAGGACGGATGCACCTCTTCAGGCTTGACGGTTAATAAAGCAGCTGTGTACCCTTATAGCTGTCCTCACCAGCCTCTGAGAAGAGCAGAGGCCGACTGCTGCCTGCAAACTTCCGCAGCCTGGCCTACATCGGCCTCCCCCTCCGCCCGCTGTCCTTGGACCACGGAAGCGGCAGGACACGAAGGGCTTCTGGGGAAGGGGCCACAGGCAGGAGGGGCTCGGGATGAACGCAAACTCAAGTCCCACGAGCTCTCACAGGCCACAGCGCTGCCGTCAGTCTTGCCAGAGGCGGGCTCTCTTCTCTAGAACAGTGTTTTCCAAGCGTTTTTCCAACCATGACCCGAATAAGAATTACATTTAACATTGTGAACCAATCTATTCATACGCACATACTCATATCTGAAACAAGATTATAAAATCACACTTCAGGGGCGCCTCGGTGGCTCAGTCATTAAGCGTCTGCCTTGGGCTCAGGTCATGGTCCCAGGGTCCTGGAATCGAGTCCCTGCTTCCCGCTCTCCCTCTGACCCTGCTTGTGTTCCTTCTCTTGCTTTGTCTCTGTCAAATAAATAAAATCTTTAAAAAAAAAAAAAAAATCACACTTCATACTACGCACAGTGCTTGCTGGTACTCTGCTCAAGTTCATTTTTTTTTTTTTTTTAAAGATTTTCTTTATTTATTTGAGAGAGTGAGAGAAAGAGAGAGCACAAGACGGGGGAGCGGGAGAGGGAGAAGCAGACTCCCTGCTGAGCAGGGAGCCCGATGCGGGACTCGATCCCGGGACTCCAGGATCATGACCTGAGCCGAAGGCAGTCGCTCAACCAACTGAGCCACCCAGGCGCCCTCAAGTTCATTTTTTAAATAATGCTGGTTGCAACCCGCCAAACTCATTTTGCTCCACTGACAAGTTCCAAAGGAAAGTTTAAAAAGCACTGTTCTCGGAGCCGAGGTCAAGGGGCTGTACCTCGATTTACTTTTTTTTGGCTGGGAAGTTCTCCCCCAGTCATGAAGAAATATAGTTAATGAGTAACTACCCCCCCAGCTGAGGATCTGAGTTCATAGAGCAGCCACAGTGAGAGCGTGAACTCTTCCTCCCGTCTGTGTCCTCAAGGGAGGTCTGGCTTTGCCCCCTGCCGGGTCCTCCACACGGTGGCTTTGCAGGGCTGTTTCCCGCCCGAGGTGCAGGACAAACTCCAGAGCACTCAGGAGTCTGTTCAGCCCCCAGTTCTCAGCTCCAAGAAGCCGGTACTCTTACGCAATCAGGGTCCTTTCTGTCTGGCTAACTGCCATTTCCCCAGCACCCAAACCATGGCTGCAACTGTTACTAATGAGAACGCCCCCCAAACCCCATATGGCCCTGCACATTCTACAAGCCCAGACCCAAACAGGGGCAGGGGTATGTGTCTTGTGAGGCACTAATGGGGTGGAATAGGGCTCAGTGTTGTAGAAAGCAAACGATTTGGCTCCCACTAGCCCCAGAAGCCACTCCTCAAGGCAGAAACAGGAAGTTGAGGAAGAGCACAGGTCAGCTCAGATCAGCATGGAAGTAGCTCCTCAAGCCCAGGAGGTCCAGAAAAGGAGAAGAATGGGCCCCAAACTCCAGCTAGCACGTTCATCTCTCAGCCTCCTGAGTCCCTGAGTGCTTCACTTGCAGTGGGAATGCCTTTCCAGAGCTGTTTGCTCCGGAACTTCAGGGAAGCAGAGGAGGACAGGGGACCGGGGAGGAGAGCAGGGTCAGGCCGACTGGGCCAGATTCCAGCTGCTCTTCTTAGGTGGCACCTTGGGCAGGTTTACTTCACTGCTCTGGGCCTCAGGTTCTACATCTGTGAAATGGAAATAATACCAGCTACTTCACAAGATAATGGGAAAGATGAGGAATAAGTGCAAAGAGCTCCCCTGCACATTGTGCCTGGCACCCAGATGGCGGTGCTGAGTAAGTAAGCACTGTTACTATTATGACCAGCGGTGGACGAGTCTTACCAAATCTCCATAATGCCAGTGTTCCTCTGTAAGGCATCTGCCAGCTGGGCAATCCCCTTGGCTGTGATCTGGTTCTGGATAAGCCTGAAAGAAGAACATATCTTGTAGCAAATCCTTAATACTGGATTAACTCTGCCCCCTCCATTAGGGAGTTGTAAGGGTATGGTGGGAATGAGACAGGGCCGGGGAAGAACGGTGTCCACGTGACTTTTAATCTGGCGAAGATTTGGCTCCCACAAGACAGATTTGGCTCTGTCTTGAGCAGATCTACCAGAATAAAGGACATCCTTTAAAATGTTTAATTTTTTGGTATATTTTTAGAGTGAACATAATATATCTGTGCATTCATACATAGATAATTTAATACATGAATGCGTTTATGTGTGTCATTGGCATTTTTCGCTGCAGGGGTGCCCAATCAAAAATGCTTGGAGGCCACCAGTCTGAACAACAAATTCTAAGAAACACCCAGAGGACAGGCAGTCTAGTGGCCTTCCAGCTGGCTGGGGAAGGCAAGGCAGTTTTTAAAGTTAAGCAGCTAACTGGCTGTTCACTTCATTGGAGAAACAAAGGCTTCTAAGAATGCACCATGTCCTCTCCAACCTCTGGCAGGGGAGGGAAGAGAAAGATTCTCCTGCTGCCGCTCATGGGTCCCAGCGGGAAAGCATCAATAACGGGGCCTCTAGGAGGGCACCCCATTAGGTCAGGTAGCAGTGATCCAAATGGAACAAAGGTTTCTGATATAGCCGGGGAGCCTGGACAATTTCTCAAGTGCTCTCCTGGGCAGCTGGGCTTCCAACCCAACCAAGAGCTACACACCGCACAAGGCAGGGATGTGTCTGTGCTTCGTCACAGACCCACTCCTCGCTCCTGGCTATTTGTAGAATAAGGCTACTACTGAACTTGACCCTAAGAAATCCTGGGCACTGACCCAACAAGGCAGCCCTACCAGGAAGATGAGAACTTCACCGTCGTGATTGATGAGATTATAGAAACTAAGCGAGAAGGGGCCAACCCCATGAAGAGGCAGGACAGTGTCGTGGTTCAAAGCTCCCCTCCTCCACACACACCCACCCCCCACTTCTCAGCCACAGATCCTTGAAGAAATAAGCTCACGGTATCTATGCCTCAGTGGCCTGATCTGTAAAATGGAGGCAAGAGAACACCCCCTCCCTGGGTGTGTGAGGTCTCAGTGGGAGGATGTGTACGAAGGAAGTCGTTCTCACAGTTTCTGCCCTGGTGCCCAGGGGCAGGGGAGCTCTTGTTGCCATTGCTGCCCCAACACACAGGACCGTGCCCCAGTCTCCCAGCCACATCTCTCAAAGTGGGACCCCTGGGCTCAGGGGCAGAGGTGATGACCCCCTGGGTAAGGACGACCACAACATAACTTGGACATTTTGGCAAAAGAAGCAACGATAGAACCTGGAAGTGGAGCCAGAACCATGCACCGGGTTAAACTGCTGCTTCCTCATCACCTCCACTTTGCTGGGGGAGCTGCTTCCAACCAAGAGCTGGCAAGAGGCCGGGTAGTAAGAGAGCCAAAGAGTGTGGCAGGGCTCAGGCACACATGCCCCCCGGGGCCGCCTTCATGAGGGCAGTGTGGTCTGTGCACGCACGAAGCAGCCGAGACTCACTCTCTAGCCCCGGTCTCGCTCAGAGCTCCCTGCAGGGGCTGGCCTGGCACCAAGGGCAGGAGAGAAAAGAAAGTCTACAGGCCAGAGAAACAACAACAACAAAACAGATGTAAAAGCACAGACTGGCTGTTTCACAGAAACTGACAAGGTGAGCTGAAATTCATATGGAAATACAAGGGACCCAGAAGAGCCCAAACAACCTTGAGAAAGAAGGACAAAGTTGGAAGACTCACACTTCCTGATTTCAAAACTTACTACCTCATTAGAATAATCAGGACAGTGTGATACTGCCGTAAGGATAAACAGATCAATGAACTAGAATAGAAAGTCCAGAAATATACCCGTATGTTTACGGTCAATTGATTTTTGGCAAAAGTGTCAGGGCCAATTAAAAGGGAAAGATAGTTTTTTCAACAGGAGGTGCTGGGACAGCTGGATAGCCACATGCCAAAGAATTAATTTGGGCCCTACGCCTCAGACTGCACACAACAATCAACTCCAGAAATTAACATTTAGGATCCAATACCTCAATGTAAGAGCCAAACTATAACACTTAAAGGGAAACTTAGATGTAAATCTTTGTGACCTTGGATTAGGCAACAGTTTCTTAGACACCTAAAACACAAACCACCAAAGAAAAAAATAAGTGGGACTTCCATCAAAATTAAACTTCGGCTCAGGTCATGATCCCAGGGTCCTGGGATCGAGTCCCGCATCGGGCTCCCTGCTCTGCGGAGAGCCTGCTTCTCCCTCTCCCTCTGCCTGCTTCTCTGCCTACTTGTGTTCTCTCTCTATCTCTCTGTCAAATAAATAAATAAAATCTTTAAAAAAAAAAAAAATACTTCTGTGCTTCAAAGATCACTAACAAGAAAGTGAAAAACCCCACAGAAGAAATATTTGCAAATTGTCTACCTAGT